>NW_020956672.1:61267-124046 GCF_003031625.1 Empidonax traillii | reverse complement strand
TAGACAGGAGCAGTGCCAGTGTCCCTGTTCTAAGCATGAGCTCATCACACACACCCAGACACAGACTCCAAGGGAATCAAAACTGAAACCTTTCCATACAGAAACTCTGTCTGCTGGTGTCTTCCTTCAGCAAGGACTCCTTCAGGCTCCTCAGCTCTTACCTGCTCTGGCTCAGCCTCTTGTGCTCTTGCCACCACACCTGCCGGTGCTGTTTCAGCAGCATTTGCTCTTTGTTAATTTTTGAAACTTGCTCTGTTTTTTTAATCTGCAGAGAAAATTAAAGCTTGTATTTTGAATCTGTTCAATAGCTTTATCAAATGCCCTCACATTGAAAATTTTAATGACAGAATGATGAACCTAATAGCTTTTTTTCAGAACTTTTTTTTCTAAAATCTTTTTTCTGAAGAAAAATGTGTTCAAGTGTAACCAATTTTCATGGGGAAAAGAAAGTTTATTCCATGTCAAGTCACAGTTAAATAAGAGGAGAAAATGAAAAAAATGCAGTCCATTTTCTTCTTTCCTTTTCCATCCCTATTTTAAGGGGTGAAGCAGGGGGAAGATGAGTAGAAGAAAGAAAAATTCTTACAGGTGGGAAGATGAAAGAGTGAAAGTCTGTCCTTCAAGAAAAAGAATTTCAAAAATGTATGACTAAAAAAGTATTTTTACAAAATCTATCCAATTAAAGAGGCTCTGAAACTGTTTGAGGGCTTCACAAAAAACATTTTTTCACACTCCAGATAAAACAGGAACACCTGCTTTTGAGGCAGATGGAGTTACTGCTTAAGCCAGAGGAAAAGGTGCCAGGGGGAGGCTGCTGAAGTGGCAGCCACACAACTCTGGCCAGCCAACAATGAAGGAAAAGGGATCAAAGCCTGTGGCTGCCAGATATCCCTGAGACATTTCCTCTCCCCCTCCTGCCACCGTGACTGTCTCTGCCTCTCAGTGCATACAGAGGACAAAGCTCCTCTCCTGCTCCCTCCCTTTGTGCTGCCTTGCCGTGCCCCTCCTCCAGAACACCTGTCCACCCCTGGCCCAGCCAACTTCTGACTCCACAGCTCCCACAACTCACACACAGGCCCTTTCTCCCCTCCCCAGAACCTCCTTCCTGCAGATACATTATTCTATGGCAGAATGGCAGCAAGACAAGAAAAAACCCTGGGAAAGCCTTGTCCTAGTTCATAACAGGGAACAGGGAATAAAGATCTCACTCCACATCTCGTTCAGCAAAGGAATGATCTTCTGAGTCAAAAATTCTGAGTTTTCCCCTGCAACTGTCCTGGCCAGGGTAAGCTGCACAAACCCACCCAGGAGCCCCCTGTGCTCCCAGGCAGAGAGCACTGAGGACACACACACAGACACTGTGTGACTGTGGCTGACAAACAAGGTGTTCAGAGCAACCTGCACGTGTGGCTGTGCTGGAAGAGAGCTGGAACACACCTGTGCCACGCTCTCAACCAGCGTGTTACAATGCTGTTAAATCAAGGAGAATGGCTCCTTATTTTTATTGCTTTCATATTTTCATCTTTAAAAAGTTACTTACAACTCCCTCTTGGTTACCATTAGGTGCCTAAAACTAGACCTCAGCAAACAGAATACTTTATTTAAAGCAATCTGAAAATACATACATCTTCAAATTGTTCTAAAACTAAGGTGAAACAGAACTCCATCCTTACATATGCTCCTGAAATTATTTTATAGCAACAGTAATGCCATTTATGTATTTATGTGTAACTCTTGCAATATTCCCCTTTTTTCCCCTGTGTATGTTGTCTTTTTTTTTCTTTAACAGTTACCAATGGATTTACCATTTGTTTCTTTGGTTCTGCCCCAAAGGAGGAGCAACCCAGCTCTTCTAAACGTAGCTAGCTTGAATCAGCAACAAAAAGTAGTAGCTGGGAACACATACTATTCTCTGTGGAGCTTTCAGAATATATATATTTTAATACCTAGTCAGTTGGAAAACACTGGAAAAGGTGAAAACCCAAAAGAAAGACGAAAAAATAAAGTTTGGATGAATTCAGTAAAATTTTGTGCTGCCAATCTGTGAAGAAATATCTACCAGAACTTTTGGTATATGATCCCTCCATGCATTACAGGAAACAATGCTCCTGTACTGAAGGAAGTGTATAAATATGCATTTTTTTCTCCCATTCACTGTCACCCTTCTCTACTATTAAACAGATTCCTGTGGTCTTTACCACACGAGCACTACTGCACCTATTTACACCTCTCTGTTGAGCTCTATGTTTACGTTTTATGGCTATTAAATGCTTTTGATTTTTTTTTTTTAAGGATCTGCCTCAGCTTAACTTTTTGAAATCCTTGCTTCATATCTTTTTGTTTAGCTTGTTGTCTGGGTCAACCTCCCCATTTGTTCCTGTAAATTCTTCACTGCCTCCGATTTTATGTACTAAGTTTGGATGAGTTTCCACAAAGCACTCAAATACAAACTCTTCCTGTCTTTTGAGGAAGCAGAATCCACACATATTTTGCATCTCTGATTCAGAGAAATTCCACACATTGACATTAACACATCCAACTCACAGTAACACTGG
This sequence comes from Empidonax traillii, assembly GCF_003031625.1. Lineage (NCBI taxonomy): Eukaryota > Metazoa > Chordata > Aves > Passeriformes > Tyrannidae > Empidonax > Empidonax traillii. The sequence goes on along the minus strand of NW_020956672.1, from coordinate 121,491 downwards.
GATAAACTCTCATATTTGCCCCCCTTTGGCTGCACCAATTTGTTATCCCTATTCATTCTCAGATTCCTTGTGGCTGGGAGAAGAAATATGATCACTGGCTTTCAAAAGCATTCACATTACCAGTCATACATAAATCCCACCTTTAACTGAGTTTTTTCAGAGGCCATTTTTGCCTCTGCAGCAAGTTCATACAGATGTTTGTAGTCAACAGGTTTGTACTTCTGGCTGCAAAGAGCATTTCTTGCAGGAATCACTGGATTTTCTAGGATAGTCACATAAAACACACAAGGTCATTTCAAATTCTGGATAAATAATTTAAGTGTGAGTCATAAAATGAAGGTATTATAGATAGAAAGTAGAACCAGTACATTTTAAACACTGGAATTTTCCATAACAGAGACTGTTAGTTGGACAATGAGAATTATATAAGAAACATTAATCGGTTGTCTGTTTACAAACAGTTTTAAAATCATTGTTTACATGTGAATTTCATTATGAATTCACTTTAAACTGCATTTACTGGAAATTTAGTAACTTCTAATACAGAAATACCTAAATTTCAATATATACACTCTTCTTGCACCAAGCAGAAAACCTCCTCAGTGTTTACTGTAACCTATGGATTAAACAGGAGTGATTTTCTTCTAAGAGGCATAAAAACTACCAAACCCATGCAATGGGAATGAGTTGCAGTTCCATTTCCCAGTGCACCTCCAGCCATGCAGACCAACAGTTACATCAGAACAAACCCAGAGAATCAGGACTGCAAATCCTGCCTGAATGGGATTTGTCGACAGACCAGAGAGAACCTCTGAGGTAACCCCAGACAGAGCTGCCCAGTATTCCTGGATGGATTTCCTGGCTCATGGGACTGTGCCAGGCTGCCATTCAGAACAGGACTGTGGCTTCTTCCCCTCATCATCATCATCATCATCCTCCTCCTCATCATGGGAAGGCTCCCTCCTTCCCTCCTACTCACCACTCCTCATTTTCTCACCACTGACCTTGTCCTCACACCAATTATTCCACCAGGGCAGTGTTATGCTAAGCAGGTTATAGCTCTGATCTTGTATTAAGACCATTTCTTTTTTCTCTATATACCTTAAACAAAAAGCATTCAGTAGTTTGATCCACTAAATTCTTCCTTTTTACCCTGTGATCTTAGCATGAATAATCTCCTTTCTCCCAGTTTTTAGGCCTTTAGGCAGCTTTTTTAAGCCCCCTTTGTGGGTTTTTCTATGTGAAGATTTCCTTCTTGCTAAGGTTGCTTGCAACACTGTCCACCAGAACTCATGGAAAGTCATTCCACATTCAAAGAGCTAAAATTTCAGACCCAAACGCTCTGAAAAGCTGGAACATGTCTCAGGTGGAGACAGGCTGTGGGAGGTGGGGATGCTCAGTGGAGAAGGCTCCAGGAAGGCTTTATTGCAGCCTCTCACTATGTAAAGGGGGCTTACAAGGAAAACAGAGAAGAGCTCTTTACCAGGGCCTGTAAATGATAGCACGAGGGGCAACAGCTCTAACCTGAAAAGAGGCCAGATCCAGTGACAAACAAATTCTTCCCTGGAGGGTGGGCAGGCCCTGGCACAGGTTGGGCAGAGAAGCTGTGGCTGCCCCTGGATCCCTGGAAGTGTCCAAGGCCAGGTTGGACGGGGCTTGGAGCACCCTGGGCTGGTGGAAGGTGTCCCTGCCCATGGCAGGGGTGGCACTGGATGAGCTTTAGGGTCCCTCCCAACCCAAACCATGACTGGAGAGCTCTAGTACCTTCTATATGCAGCTATTGGTTGCACAGAGTATTTTATAAGCAGTTGATAAGACAAACTGGAACATACATACCTCCATCACTCATCCTAGGAGTTGAAAACGATGTTCCATGGTCCAGTTCACCCATTTTTATTTTTTAGGTGTTTTTTATATCTGTTGAGAAACAATTAGATGTTTTGAGAACAGTAACATTGTGGATGCAATCTAAAAACACTTTCAAAAATATCTATTATTTTCTGAAAGAGGCACATCTCACTAAAAATATAATTAGACAAAAATTCCTCAAGTTCATCTCTCATTTTAAGAGGGATTTCATTTGCCTTGTATAATTTAGCAGCTAAGAAAACAAAATATTATTTCCTCTGAAATCTGTAACGCTCACATAGATATCTAGTCTTTGCTTTATGCTTTTCAAAATACAACGAGTCCTTTGACCCAAACATTAGATCAGTTTTTGAGGTGTTCTTTGCTTCGGAGAAATTAAGCCTGAAAAGATCACTCTTTTCTTGCATTTAGAGACTGTCTTGATCCCTTTAGGAGTGTCTGCCCTAACACCTGTGAAACCCAGGCAGCTCTTTCAGCAGCAGTTGCTCGGTTCCTGGGGAGCAGCTGTATCGAGTACCCACATCATTGTGAAATTACGTGAGATTTAAGATAAAATAAGTTACACAACGCTGTAAAAAGACCTTTGAAATCTCAACCCCCTTGCTTTCACCATGATTAGGCATCCATGGCTGCCACCTCAGGTCTGGCACACAAATAAAAGCAACAGATCCAGCTGAGGTGTTTCAGCCGAACCGAACCCACGGCTGAGTCACACCAGAAGGGGAAGGTCATGTCCAACCAGGCTCCCCACAAACCCTGTCCCTCAAAACCAGCTCTACTAAGCCAACATTTCCTACACACAAGACTCCTCCTCTGTGTCATACCTCTGACTTTTGTCAAGGCAAGCAGCAACACAGTAAAGGGTAGAGCAGCAAAGTCTGTTCACTGGTGTATTGCTGAGTTATTCCCTCACTGTTCTCGAGAGCTGAACCAGTTTATCCTACAAATTTCAAGGGTGGCACAATGCAACACGACGGTGGGAAGGAAGAGCAGCAGAAGCAATGGAAAGGGAACTACTCTGACACAGAGCTACTAATGCCAGCCAAATAAAAATGTGAGAGTGCAACCAAAGATAGTTAACACTGTACTTTCCTGTGAGCTGTTTGACACTCTGCAGGGCAGAATCATCAGAAAAATACAGTGTGAAAACCCAGCTTAGATGGCCCACAGTTCCAGGAGTGAGTGTCCACACTTACTGCTCAGACATGGTAAATGCAGCTGAAATTACAGCCACCCCCCCATTGCTGCTGCGGCTCAGCGGGAGGATCGTCCTGTGCAGGGAACTGGGAGGTGACAAGGCCCAGGAAAGGCAGAGCAGCAGGCTTTGCACAGCCAACACTCCTGGACCAAACCAAGGGCAAAACAGTGAATGCTGATGGCTAAAGTGGGACATTTCCTAGAGCGTCATGCACAGTCTCCAGTGCTCTTTAGCAAGGCCAGGAGACTGTCCCTTGCAGGCTGAATGTCACCTGTCCTCACCCAAGAGTGGCTGTTCATTAATACAGGGGCCTCTGCAGGTCTGGGCTGAAAGTATCTGACAGGATCAGTAGGTCAGGAGCTACACTGAACGTCATCATCTGGTCACAAACACTGAAATTAAAAAAACACAAAAGCAAGCAAAGACATGAGGGAGTTCACTTTCCTCTCGAAACACTAATGTGTGTTTTACCATCTGATGTCACCTGCAAATAAATTCACAGTTCTATGCCAAACTCTACACCCTCCTGGAAAGTCAAGGGGGAAGGAAAGGAGGAAAATGTTAGCACATTGGTACTGCTGATTCTGTTTTATTCCGCTTGCAGCAATTATTTGGTTTCAGTTTGTAACTATATAACACTGCCAGACTCATCCAGACAAACGAGGCAATCCTCCATACCAGAAGCAACTTTGGTCCGTTTGTCATGCTAATGTTTTATCTATACATCAGTTTATCTACATACAATTTCCTAACTGCATATACACTTCAGTTGGAATAATTTTTTAAAAAAATTCAAATTAATTCTATATGTAAAGCCTTAAGGTAGGGATTTACATAACACAGTGAAGTATGGGATTCACCTCACTTATTTCTTCAGGATGCACAAAGACACTTTAACTATCGCTTCTTTTCCCCCCAAAGACAAAATATGGTTTTCTGCCTCTTCTTGGAAAGGTCAGCTACACACAGGCTTGCCTTCCAGTCTCTGGGACTCATCACTGGAAATACAACTGAACAAGAAATGCTCCGTCACCAACACACAAATCTTTAAGTTATGGACAGATAATTTCAAAAGGCATGTAAAGAAAATTCTTTTTATTCAGGTTGTTTACGAGCCTGTAAATTAGGTTTAGTTTAGTATCCCTGCTGGCATAATGCCCTGAGACTTCCAGCCTCCAAAATATTCTTCCTGGGAGGAGCGGAAAGCAGACACATCATGAAATTCTGTAATTATAAATGAGGACAGAGAGAAAACCATAACAAAAGAAAAGTGAAACCCCTGAAACTGGCATCATTTCCATGGAATTCTATAATCTTCAGCACTTTCTGGAAAGTCCAGCACAATTCTGTGACAATCTTCCACTGAATTTACAGTCATTAGTGTTGAACAGAAAAATGCAAAACAATAATAATAAAACCTCAAATTCTTGGCTCAATTTTACCCTTTCATTTAAGAGTAAATACCTGAATTCAGAGAAAAGGGAAAGCATCACAAGATATTTAAATTCTTTATTTAAAACTTTTTTTGATTGATCAGTCTAAACCTTTCATAGATCTCTTTCTTAGAAAGATCATAAGTCCCAATTCAAAGGCTCCATCAGGAAAATGTGAATATTCAGCTGTGGCTTGGTATTTCTGTAACCTGACTGATGCTATTGACAACATAAGAGTGAAGACTGACTGCATCAAATCTCCTCTTACCCCATCAGATACAGCCTGTAGTTACTCCAGGGCTGGAAAAGCAGGGGATCCTCCCAAGGATCCTGAACAAGCTTGGCCATTCCCCAGCAGAGCCACTGGGGAGCTCTTCAGATCAGCAGCACCGTTTTTAAACAACAGCAAGTTCCCTTGAGGGTTTTGTGTACTATGGTTAATATTTACACAGCAATGTTGGTTTTCCTTAGCAGAGATATCAGCAGGGCTATCACACTGTGAGACTGCAAACAGAAATAAAAATATCTGCATTGCACTGGAAGCAGATCATCTGCACAAGATCTGGGGCACCACATGAGCTTTGGAGATCTGTACCAGCTTCAACCAAGTCACCAGAATTCCCCAAACTAAAAGCAGGAAAATACATCCACAAGGGAAAGCACAACATGGGACAGTCCTGACTACAGAGTGGGACATCAGGGTTCCTTGCAAAGTCAGCAGCAGACACCGACAAGAGTGAAAGCTGCCTGGCTTTGCCTGCGACCACTGGCAGCTGTGGGCATCACCTGCCCCAGGCTGCAGGGACAGAGGGGAGTCAGCGGTACAAAGCAAACAATTTACCTCAGAGGATTCTCTGACTGCTCTTTTCACATGGTTAGTCTTTAGAAAGGACATTCAGGCCTCCACCTTCAGCTTTCCCAGCCCTCTCTCCAGTCCAGTGCCCCAGCAGTGACGCTTCCACTGCCCTCATTGCCCCAGCACCACTCCAGGAAATCCCTCTGATCCCTGGGATTCAGCGATTTCACAGAGCATAAAATCAACTTCTATTTTTCATTCTTGCAAGCAAAACCCATGGAGAATCACATGTAACAGATTTTTTTTTTTACTTCCTCTTGCATTTCCACTCTAGTTCATGGAAAGTGATGCAAATATTTCAGGGCACATCTCAGTTTTTAACGAGAGTCACTAGATTGTGCATCTGGAAGTGCTTCTAATCACCTTTATACTTTTGCTTTTGAAGAGACCATTGGAATTTTTGTATTTTATAAACTTAAAAGAGTAATTTCAACTATGTCAATGCTCTCATTAAATTCTGTGACATATTAGTATTTCTTCTGGTTGTAGAATCAGTATTAAAGGGGAAAGGAAATCAATTTACGGTGAGGCTTAGCATATTTACATCATAAAGACACTTCACAAAGACAGAATTATTTGTAGGTTTAAACCCAAGAAATTTAATTGACAGGTGATTAATTCTGGAGATCCTTGCTCAACGCCTACCCAGCAGGCTCCCTGTCAGCTTCAATCGAAATCTTGTACTGAATGCATGCTACATCTTACAGCCCAGACTTAGCATTTCTCATGAAAATTATTAATTTTTAAAGGTTTGCAGCTGCTTGAACAGAGCTAATGAGCTACAGCTAATGATTTTTTTTTCCATACACCTATGTATTCTGGAATCTAAACTACTTAAAGAATAGAAATATCAATTTCAGGAAGAGTTAATTGCATTAAAGCGTATTTTTGCCTTCCCAGGGTGCAACAGAATAGCTTCAGTTTGCATACCTCCTTTCTAAAGGAAGATCATTCAGTAAGCAGTACTCCTTCAAACCAGAGTAACTTCACTTCCCTTGCCATAATTTCTTTGGGAATAGGTTTGTTTCCCTTGTGTTTTTTGGCCATTAGTTATTAACATCCATAAAATGCAGCTTGAACTAACCACACTATCCAGGAACTTGGTCAATCCATTTATCATTTGTGACCAGAAAGATTATGAACAGATTCCAGAAGACTGACACCTTGGCATTTAAAACTTTAAAACACAGCTCTTTGGGACATGGCAACAAGGAAATCATTAACAAGAGAGAAAATGAAAGCTCTAAAAGAAGCAGGAAAAGAGCTGCATTAGGGAGCTCTGCCAGTTAGCATTACATGCTGCTCAAGTGCACAGGACGATGCAAACTGTTTCTGTGAGTACCAGCAATCCCTACCCAAGCTGGACACAACGAGCAGCACCTTGCAAGACAAACCTGGACTTTTCCAGAGCATGATTTCCAGGCTGGTTTCTGGTTATTCTCCTGCCTTCCCCATCAGCTCACAGTGCCTGTTCCAGCTCTGCTGTTCGTGGTCAAAAACAAGAGCAAGGGATTTAGAAATAAATTAAAAGAAAACCAGGTCAGGTCAGGAACTTCAGGCAGATAAAGGGAACACCACCTGACAATTTCATTACTGACCATGCCTTTAGTAGGGCTAAGGTTTTATTAGCTTAATAAAACAAATCAGGGTGAAGAGACATTTCAAAATTATGAATAACATAACAGATGAAACACCTGTCTTTAGAAGATAACTGCACAAGAAGCTGACAATCTGGTCTCTCACAAGCTGAAAAGAAACGCCAGTTCTCTGCTATTGACAGTCAGTCCTCCTCCCCTCGCTCTCTCACCACCTGAGCACTGCTTCTACTGACAAACTTGGGAAGAGAGGACTGCACAGGGACTCCCATCTGACCCTCTAACAAGGGCAAAACCAACTCACTCATGAAAAATTGGGGCTACTTGAAAGCTTTAAGGAGATTGGGCCCATCACACCCTCCTCCCTCTCTAAACCCCTTTTCTCGCTGTTCCCTGCGCAGCTGCCCCGGCAGCGTCATTCTCCTGGCTCACACATTTTGGGAGCCATCATCCTAATCTGGGTCCATCTGGCCAGATTTAAATGACAAGCTTCTCCTAACAGAGGAAATGCTGTCCTTTTTGAAAAATAACTTTGGATACCAGTAAGATTAGCAGCAGCAGAGCTACCCCTCTGGATTACCTATTTATTTATCCCTTTGGCAAATTGTTAATATCTTTCTACTGACACATTTCTCATTAACGTCAGCACTTGAACAAAATTTCACATATTCACCTTAGCTTTACCTCCTTTGAAAAGAAAGCAGGCAAATACATCTCCAGGAATGAACTGACGCAGAAAAAAACCTTATGGACCACTTTCTGTAATCGCAGTGCTACTGTGCCTGATTAACCAAGTCCTTATTCCCTTCTAGCCAACCCATTTCTCTGTTCCACAATGACGTCATACATTTGTATTTGATCTCAGCTTCTCAAGGACATTATTTTCTGTTTGCACAAATTCAACATTGTGACCTCACTAAAACAGGAAAAATGAATGCTGAACATGGTTTTGGAAAAGGACAAGATCAATATAAACCAGTAAGCAAATGTACCAAGCAAAATGACAAAAGCACTGCCAGTTAAATTTATTTCTGCTTTAATGCCAATATAGTTAAAAATCCCTCCAATACTATAAGAGTCCATCTAAGCTGAAATTCAGGTCCTGTGCTTCAAGACTTGGTTCAAACTTCAATAGAGTCCCTAAGCCAGGAGTCTGGATGCATCTTAGAAAGGAGTACAAAGAAGTCAACCAGAAGCCCCTGTACACAGAAACCTGTCCCCAAGAACACCAACTCAGCTCTGCCTGCAGCCAGACACAGCTCATCTTTTAGCAGCAGTAAAAAGCATGAGATTTACCAATTCTCAGTTTCTCCTTTGGGTAATTTAGTATTTCACCACAATTCTGAATTCTTTGAGGCAAGAACAAATGTGACCTCTTAAAGGATTACATTTCCAATTCAACCAAACACTTCAGAGCATTCTTCCTGGAAACCTTTGCTGGTGCCTGAGGTGTGTGACATCAGTTTATTCCTACAGATGGGAACAGCCAGTATTGAGGCAAGATCCTCCTCCCTTTCATTTACATAGAAATTAAAGCCCCAGTGTTAGTCAGCACTTCTGGAACAAGCAGAGTCTGCCCCAGGCTGCTCCTGGGGATGAGTCAGGCCAGGCCCTGGTTCCACAGTTGTGAGTGCTCCCAGTGAGCTCAGCCAGTGATTTGGAAGGAGCCTGGTTCCACTGTCTCGATCCAACCGGTCATCTTTGCAGACTGGGGTCAGGAGTGCCTCTTTTCCCTCTCAGCCAAACTGCTGCTCAGGCACTGCAGGGCAGCACTGCTGGTGGGGGGCACAGTGCTGAAAAACCTGCATGTGCCTTCTAAACCACAACTTTTTATGCATGTTTTAAATCACATTATCAAATGCAAAAATCAATAACGTGAATCAGCTCTACACAAAACACAATTTAATGGCATCATCCCTGACAGTGTAGCAGTGCTCTTCATGTTTGTGAATCCCACGAGAGCAGGTGTTACAATCCTACAGGGTGTACATCACTACAAACCAGAGCTGAACCGGGCACTGACTGAAAACCTAGAACACAGCATCAGTGGGAACTTGGATTGCGGATTAGATGTTCCTAAAAAAGAGAAACTCAGGAAAACATCCCCTAACACAGACATCCCTTTTTCTCAGGGCTCTCTTTGGAATACCTGGAGATTCCATAAAATTTGTGGAAGGCTTCTTTTAAGATTTTTAAGTTTAATGGAAATGTTAATTGCTTTGCTACTGCATATTCTCACCCAAAGAAAAGGAATATTAACATGAAGTTGTTGGAACCCTCTCATCCTAATTATTGTCAGGGGAAAGAGGCAAAGAATCACTCCCATTGTAGGGCACAGAGTACAAACAACAAACAAATAACCAGCTTGATCCCTTAATCAGATCCATTCTCTTCTGGTTGAACTAACTATGTGGAAATGGCACCCATCCAGAACGTGCTAATCTTGCAGCAGTCAATCCTTTCCCGGGAAAATACTCAGTATAATACTTCAATAATTCAGTGTCAAAACAGTTGCTGGAGAAGTCCCATAGTTTGACTGCAATTTAAATTTACATTCCCCTAAAGAAAGAATTATGGATCTCTTTGAAATAAAGTCAAGTCTCTGAAATGGTGCATTCCCAAAAGAGACGTAGTCCTTTTTGTCTATGATAATCTCATTACTTCCTCATTAAGTAAAACTTAATCCAAAGTAGGAAGATCAATTTGAGTAACACTTAAAACAATCAGCCTCATGGACTGCTCTGTCACCCTGCAGGGGCAGGGAATGGCTCACGAGCTTTCCAAGGATCTGCACGTTACAAGGGGCATCTATTGCCCCTCCATTCTTTGAATATTCTTAGAAAACCCAAGATAAAATAAACTTTAAAAGCACTTCACATAGAAAAAACATTGCAACAAGCAGATAAACAAAAGGAAGTAAATGTTTTAGAAGTTGACAAGTTGCCATAAAAAGGGTAGGAAATGAAGTCACCCACGTCACATTGGCTCAGGTGAGTCAGGTGGCATTTTACATTGTGTTGTTTTGAACAGAAGAAGCTCAATCCACTTCCACTGTCCAAATGTGTTGCTTTCAAAGCTGCAGTCAGCACAACTGGCAATTGCAAGGTTTGACTGAAAGAGAGGATGAAATGAGAAAATGCTCTGACACTTCCAGAGGGTAATTATCACAGAACAGTCAGGGTTGGAAGGGACCCTAAAGCCCATCCCTGAGGTCCCTCCCCTTCCATGAGGAGGGACACCTTCCAATGGACCAGGCAGCTCAGAGCTCCATCCAGCCTGGCCTTGGACACTTCCAGAGATGGGCCAGCCACAACTCCTGAACAAAATCCTGAATTGCTGAGCTTAAGACAGAAATTCTGAGGCATCATTTACAGACTTCTGTATTTGAACACAGGAAATTTGCAGTTTTATTATACCCTTTTTATTAATGTTCCGTCTAGCTTCCTATTTATTACTTCCATAGATAACAAAAGTTACCAACAACATGCTTGAACATATTCATTTAAAGATTTATTGGAAGATGTGAGGCTGAATTATCCATTATAGCACTCTATAATTTTCTCCATTACTGAAGAAATAACAAATGTTTTAAATCGACCTGTAACTGCCTGGGCCATAAATCATCCCTGTTATTGGCCAGGCTGTGTGGAGAGTGGGATTTTTGGAACAGTGCAGCAAGCAACTTCCCCCTCTGCTGCTCTGCATCCATCAGATAAAATACTCACATCTGCAGAATTCATTGAGCTCTACAAAAGTAAAGATGCTGTAACAAAAAACTGCAGAGAATCAACGTTCCCGGCAGTACAATAAGGGCTTGGCACTTCTCATCCAGAGGCAGGATCCACCCTGCAGCACAGGAATTTCAAAGGTGGATCCCATGTGTGGTAACACAGGGCCATTGCAATAAGGATGAAGTTCCACAGGCAGGGAGAGAGAAGGAGTTGGACCCCCAAGCAGCTGCAGCAGAACAGTGTGTTCTACAAGAGGCATCACAACTACTAAAGCAGCAGATACTGAAATAATCAATACTAGGCAGTAGCAGAAGTTCAATGAGAGACAGCTAAAGAGGCTTAGAGTAGAAAGGAGTCATTGAGCCACTCTAAAAAAACCCAAACACCTACTGAAGACTGGGCTTAAAAAAATCTGTGCAAAGTATCCGGATTCCAGCTGTTAAATCACAGCCTCATTGCTCTTCAGATAAATCAACCAATGTCATTTTGTTTCCAGTGCTGCAAAATGAACAATTGGAAATGCAGTTTCAGAGTCATGATAGCTTCATTTTCTCTATCTAGCTAAAGCCCAGATTTTCTCAATGCAGGAAGGGAAACAGGAGTCCAGTTCCTTGTTTTATGGAATTTAAGAGGTGATTTGAAGTTCTCCTCACATTTTGCACATCTTCTGTGCAGCCTTTTAAATTAAAGCACTTCCACCCACCACATTTTCCTGTTAGTTTTGTTAACGATGTTTTTTACTTTAGAAAACCAGATCTGTGTGGAAAGGTTCCCTGCCCCACTGCTGGAGGACTCCCTCCCCACAGCTCTGCTGACAGACCAGTTTGTGCCAGCATCTCCTAATGAACTGCAGGCAGGATGCAGCTGGATTAGTTTCTGCTGTTGGGGGTACAGTTCATCAGTGCTTCCAGAACACAGGATTGTCTGAGTAAGTCAAATTTCTCCTTAAGCCAAGACACTTTTCCCTGTTACAGCCTGCAAGGAGCTGTGGCTGTCTAGATTGCAGTGATTTGCACATTTATGGTTCTACTTCAGAGCAGTTCTGCACCTCACCTGCCTGAGTTCCACAGTCACTTCCCACACCAAGCTGCAGGTGGGATGGGATCAGGGTCACAGGGGGAAAGAGGAACCTGATGGAGCAGGACCTTGTGAGGTTGTGCTGACACCAAAGACTCTGTATCACCACCCCTCGAGTCCTCCCAGCCAATTTTTGTCTCAGTAGCATAGGAGGAGTCAGAACAGAGCATTTGTCTGCAGCCTACAAGAGAGAAGCCAGAGGGACAGGCAGTTCATGTGATTTAGGAGCCACTGCAGGTTGTTTTGTCAGGAGCATCAGTATCATGTTGTGCAGCTTTGGCCAGTTTTGCTAGGCTGAGTTACATGCAGGGAAGCATTTGGCACAACTTCACTTTAAATTATTGCATAACGTTGTCTGATCTGCTACTACAAAAAACAAGCCATGCTTGTCTGAAGCCTCTCAGTTACAGCCATCAGAAACGTACAGTCTGAAAATATGAATCAATCTTTTGGCAGATACATTTTCTTTGTTGCCTCCTTATTCATAAGGATCTCTAGATTTCAGTTTGAAATTCTGTATCCCCGATCTGGTACGAAAGATTACAATTTGGTTAATGTCTCAACACTCTTCCCGAGTCTCAAACACAGCCTAGTAAGAAGATGAGTAATATTTTGTTCAGCTTGAGAACTACAGCAGTTGCTAGAACTGCAAAGGATTTTAGCAGGCCTTCCCCTGTCCTTGAGCAGATAGAAGTACCTGCACTGTCCAGAGAAGGGGTGGGGTTTTTTTTTGCTTTATTTGTGGGCTTTGGGGAGTTGTTTTATGTTTGGTTGGGGTTTTTTTTATGTTTTCACTAACAAGAACCTGAAAACCCACAGAATAGGCCAACTGCCGATCTCCTTGTCTTTACTGGACATCCAACTTGTTGATACCTCCCATCCTCTCACCAGCCCATCCACCTGGCTGTTGCCAAGCTGTCCAGCTTTGTCAGGTGCAGCAGTGTCCAAGAGCAGCCCTGACTTACAGTGCACATGTGTGATCAAAGCTGGTTTCACAATTAGGACCTGGTTCCAGCAGCACAGCTCACCTGAGGATGTCCCTTTTCCTGCCCCCCTGCAGCCCAAACACAACACCCACACATCGCTCCCGGGGCCACACCACCGGGTGAGGAAACACGTGGGGACAGAGCGCTCTGCTTTTGCCAAGGGAAGGTTACTGAGCTCACCTGGGAGCCAGCAGCCTGCTGTTCTCAACCCTCCATTCTGCTGGAACAGGTATCCATGGCAAAACATTGCCCCTTCCTGCCCAAAGAGGAGGCCCCCTGTTCCCTGCGTGCACAGCTCCCCTCCTGCTGCCCCGTGCAGGCGTCAGAGGCAGGAACGGTGCACTTCACCAGCAAACTGAGCCCACTGAGGAAATAAGAGCATGTGTGCTGGCAGGTTTCTGGGGAAACTGGACCAATTGTGCAATCCAGCTGCCTGCACAGTTGCAGAATCCTGTTGCTGGCACGAGGAGGGCTGGAGATCTCCTTACAGGGCAGCATTGTCCTCCCCGTGGCAGCTGAGCCGGAACACAGGGGCTCTGCCATCAGAGGGCTGGTGATCACGCTGAGCATTTCGCAGGATCTACAATCAAATACTCCTACTTGATGCTTCAAAGCCATGCAGGAAAAATAAAGGAAGAAACTGCACACAACCTGGCAATATCCAAACAGTTTCCCTCAATATTTTGTTGTACCACAGGGAAAGGTAATCTCCACCCACAGCAGAGCAGTAATTTTGAACAGCACTGCCTGAAAGCGAACATTTCTGTAAAAGCTCTCGCTGAAACAGCAAAACCTCAGCCCCCCACTGCTGCAGAAATACACCTGTTAGGTGCCACACCACCCAGGTGCACAAGGAAAAGCAAGAGAACATGTAGTGCTTTTTATACCAAAGGAAATTACAGTCTCCAAATTAGCCAAAGTCAGTTGTATTGTGAATGTCTGAATTGCTGTGACATCAACACAAAGGCTTGCAGAAACTTCTGAAATCAAATTGTATGTTTTAACGAGAGGAAAAAACCCCACACGTCTAAATAACTTTGCACATGAGCTCTAAACAGCTGCCTGTGTGTTCAGTTAGCCTGCCATGGGCATCACTCTTCTCCAGGTACTTTTTCCCCAATCTTTGTTATTTCAGTATCAGATTACAGATAAAACAGCCCTAAATAGCTCCCAGGAAAACAAACAAACAAACAAGCAACACTGTTTTTGTGACTGATATTTGTTTTCATAATCCTGCATTTCCACGGTTCAAGTGTTCTGTGCCAACAATTCCCACTTTTCAGCCACACTGCCTGCATGCTTACATCCAATAAGAAAACCTAGATAACCTTGCAAACAGAGAAATAATCACTAAAATTAAAGATGGAATATATATAAAATGAATATCAATTAATTGCAGAATAGATTAAAGAAAGCAGGTAAACATAAGGACTTGAAATATTGGAAGAGTACAACAGCAGCAAAACAACCAGCAAATGCCTGCTAACTGTGTTGCCCTCTAAACCACTGAAAAGGAGCACAATCAGTTTAAGAGGTCAGATTCAAGGCTCAAGAGAAACCAGTAAGGTTCTGAAGGAAAACACGGCACACAGATTTTTCTGGACTACAAACACAGTAGAATCAGGGCTTTCCAAATGATGCTGAGAATGAAACAGCATCTTACTTTCAAGATACATCCCAAAGAAGGTGAATGAGAAGAAACTCTATTTGTTTGTTGCTGGTCCCAAAACTGATATAAGAATTGAAACCTGTATTTGACAAAGCCCACTATCAGCTGATGGAATCAGGAATCAAAGCTAAAATGGGGTGCCTTTCCACAGCCTCTGTTGTCCCTGTTGGGCTCAGTGCAGGGATAACCAGGCAGGATCGCTGGGCTGGGACACACAGCAGTCAATTAGATAATGCATTGGCTGCTCAGGGTGCCAAAATAAATAAAGCAGCTGTGAGGGGATGACTAATACCAGATAGAATGGAATAGCTGCTCTTCACTGACAGTCACTCAATATATTTCCAAACCTGACAGGACCTCAAATGCTACTTTTCATTCTTTGGACTTGTGTTGTGCCAAAACAAACCATCTCAAGATCCCTTTCTCCTTCTTGCCAGTATTTCTTACCCTTTCCCGTCCCACCCCGGTGGGAAACTCTAGCACACAGCCAAAGCTTGCAGAGCACAGCTCCACAGGGATACAGGGCTCTTGGAACAGCCTGTTCTGCTTATTCTGGGTTTGCAGCCACCCCCCTGGAACCACCCAGAACCTGGGGGGCCTGCAGATGGCACGGTGCCACCTCCCTTGTCCTGCCAGCAGCCTGTGCCTTCCACAGTCCCCACAACAACTTCAGCAATGGTTACATTCACCTGGGGGCAATAAGCTGCTTCATTGCCAAAAGCTGCTATCTGTGGAAGCTAAGCCAACGCCTCAATAGCCAAATTACAGGTTAAAACCAGCTGAGACTGATTTAATTAATCCAGCACACCTTTAGTAGAAGACACCTTGCAACTAATGAAGGCCACTGCTCTCAGAGGTTCTGTACTTTCTCCTCTCTTTATTCTAGACCTCGGTATTTCACATTTTCTTTTTCCTTTTCCCCAGCTCTCCACTCTCATTTGACCCTTCCTGCACTTATTTCACCCTTGTAGCTCTTTGTTTTACTAAGTTTCTACAGTTATTCCTCTCGGTTCCTGTTTCCCATTTCCTAGAAGGAGGCCACTATTCTGGTTTGGTAACATTTTATATCCACTTCACATGGTATGAATCATGCCATTTTCAGAGCAGTGAAGACTCAAGACCCCTGTTTACAGCTGCCAAGCATTTTCAATGTGGATATGATCATGCTGTGGGAGTTCCTACTGCATTATTCCATGCAAATACCTCATAGATTAAATATCACACCAATAACTTACAGGGTTTCTGAGTAGCACATTGTATTCCCAGAAGGAAATTAGGAGAAGGGGCTATGAGAATTTTGAGTTTAAAGGCGACTCTCCATGTTCAGCGACCTCCTTGTTACCTGCAGTTCCTTCCTTGACAGAGGGTAAGGGCACAGTTCTGCCTATGGTGTTAACACTGATTAACCCACGTCACAGTTCTCACGGGTCCTTCTGCCAAAGATAAAAATATGGTGAATCCCACCAGACAGCAAACTGAAAAACTGACCTGCATGGAAAAAAAGACACAAGTAAAGATGCAGATGCTATATTTATGGTTAGGGTACAGCAGGATTTCTACCCAGTGTGCCTCAATGAAACAGGGGAAGGGGTGAATAAAACAACCTCTTCAGACAGCAAGAGCTGTTCACTGAATTACACCTAACATGAGTCTGCCTGCAGGAGAGTATCTAGACCCTTTTAGCGTGCTAGACAAGTATCAGGAAAAGATAAAAGGCAAAAGCATAACAGAATAAAATGAGAACATATGCACTTCTGAGAAGATTCAAGTGGTAATTTAGTCTTGGCTCCTTTTAGCCACTTACAGTGTCACCACCGCATCCCTCAGTGAAGCGGTGAGTGTGTATCGCTGTGGAGGGGAGGAGGAAGGAGAGGAGCGGTGAGTGGGAAACCAGTCAGACACCTGGGACTGACCTGGGCGGTCTGTTCAGGACAAGCACACGATGCAGAAACGCGACCAAGCATTTAACACACGTGCCCTCCCACCCGAAACCTGTTATTAAAGTGCTTCACAGCATCTTCAGAGATAGTGGCTTTTCTTTGGTCCATCTGCCACTCCCCACGCCACCAAGAGAGTTCAGCCGCGACCAGAAGCTTCAAAGCGGTGGGATGTTCAAACATCATGGGAAGCACTTTCCAGTCGTTCCCGAGCGCCTGCCCTCGGCCCGGTGGGTGCGAGCAGCCCGCGGGACGCGGTGGGTCCCAGAGCGGGGCAGGCTGGACGGGAGCACGCGGCTCAACAGTGCGGCCAGACGGGGTGGTCCTGCGGCTCCCATGGGGCTCCGGCGGCGGGGCAGGGGCTGCCGGGGGGCCGGGCCCCGCTGCACCGCCCCTTTCGCACCCGGCTGCCCGCCCCGCCGAGCCCGGACACTCACCACGAGGCAGCGCCCGGCCCCGCGGGCCCGTGCAGCGAGCGCAGCCGGCAGAGGGGCTGGACACAGAGCGGGCTGGGCTGAGCTGGGTCCGGCCCGGCTCGGCTCTGCTCAGTTCGGCTCGGCCAGGCCCGGCCCGGCCCCGCGCTGTCCCCGCCGCACACAGCATCGGTAACCATGGCAACCTCAAGTCGCGCTGCCATTGGCGGGTTTAACGCGGGGCAGCAGCCAATGGAGGGCGGCCTCGGGGCCGGCCTGGCCAATGGGCGCGGCCGCCTGGCCGGGCGGCGCGTGACGCGGTGCGCGGGGCGGGGCGTGGCCGGGGCGGGCGGCGGGGCCGCCACCATGGAGACCCCGGGATAGGGCGGGCGCGCCCGGCGGGGCCGCTCCGTGCGGTGAGTGGGGCCGGGGGCCGGGGCTGGGGGCCGGGAGCGAGGGGGGTGAGCGGCGGAGCCCGCCGAGGCACCGGGGCCGAGGAGCTGCGGAGCCGCCGCCGCCGCCGCTGCTGCCGCCGCCGCCTGGGGCGGACCCGCGCGCGGCCCGCGGGCGGAGCACGGCGCGCCCTCCGCGCCCGCGGGAGCCCGGTGGGGTCGCCTGGAGGGGCTGTCCGGAGGGGCCCTGCGGCCTCAGGAGCCGCCGCCGAGCCCGGGCCCGCCGGGGTGTGCGGGGCGTGCGCGGGCCGGAGCCGCGAGCAGAGCGGAGCCGCGGCGGGCACGGCCCCCGGGCGGCCGCACCGCGGGGCGAGCGCGGGGAGCCGGCGGGGGGACCCGGGGCCGGCCCGGTGCTCCGGAGCTCTTGGGCTCCGGCTGCCGTCCCGGTGCTCCCGCGTGTCCCCGGCTGCCGTCGCGGTGTTCTCGGGGTCCCCGGCCCCGCTGCCGTCGCGGTGTTCCCTGCGCGGGATCCAAGTGCGGGGTTTTGTACCCGCCGTGTGACCGCAGAGTTCCGAGCCGCGCTCCCGCCGGTACCGGGGAGCGGCGGAGCATCCGTGGCCCGCGCCGGGAGCGCGGCTGGCGGGGCTCCGGCAACTTTGTGCGGGGTTTGCCCCCGCTGTGCCGCGGGAGCAGCGGCGTGGGCAGGGCCGGTGCGGGGCCCCGGGGCCGGTGTCCGCGCTGCCCGCGGCGGTGCCGCCGGCCGTGCCTCGGGCTCGCTGCAGTGCGAGAACAGAAAGTGCTCTGCAGGTGCCGCTTACCGAGGGCAACCGCCGTGGCTCGGGCCGAGAGAGCTGGGACGTGGAGTGTCGGCACAATAAAATGAATACTGCTGCCGAACCCGGGCTGTTTCAGCACCGGAGAACCATAGCTGATGACTCGAGCCTGCTCTGCTCCATTCCCCCTCCCGGCTGACGCTCCGGAGGCATCCCCGGCTCACCGGCAGAGAACGGGGTGTTTCTCAAGTGCATGTGTTTGCCCCGTAGACCTTTGTACTTTTTTTTTTTTTTTTAACAACCTCCTGCTCCTTGTTAATTTTACATTAGTCATTGCTTCCAGATTGGACTGTTTGAAGGAAAAGGTGTGGTTGGACTGAGAGCAGTAGTGTTGCATGAGCCGGCTTTTCATTTTTTACAGCATTCTCATTTGTTGATAACTTTGAGTTTAGAGATTAGGAGACAACAAGGATGATAACGTTTTTCTTTTTAACTAATAACTCTATTTTTGAGGTAAATAACTTGCTCACTGTCATAGAAACATGGGAACCTATTAAATATACTTGTTAGCTTATGGAGAGACATTAATTCAGTCTTGTCCATCATGTTTAAGGTGGGGGGAGTGTGTTTTGAGAGCTTTTCGTTGGCACTTATCTTCTGTAATGTTTCTGTTAAACATTACAATGTTACATGCAAACGAATGTAACCGGACTGTGGAAAGCAGATTGCAGTATTTTTCTCCTTCTGTTGAAATTGCTTTTGAAGGGCCTTATTGCTGCTGGAATGAGTTACTATTAATATTTTTAATTAAGGTAGAACAGCTGATGGGCCTTTTCCAGTAAAAACTATGTCTCTTGCCCTTTTGTCTTGTTAGATGTTAAGGATAAATAGGAGTACTAATAATAGAAGTTCTGCTGTAAAATGCAGTTGGAGCAACTTTGGTGAAAGAGTAGTCTTCGATAAGAGGGGAGAACTTTTTTCCAGTTTTTCTTAAAATTTCAGTAAGATAACACCTTTTGGAGTTTGCTTTTTTTAATAGTAACGCAGGATCCCTTTACAATGAACGTGATTTCAGTCACTCAATGAAAACAAGGAAAGCAATAGGATATGTTACTTTTTTTTTAATAGCAGCTTTGTGTAGTAGCAAAGTAGGATTCATAATGTATTTTGGTGTATTTTTTATATCAAGTGATAGTATGTGCTGTGTGCAAATAATAGTAATGTCAATTAGTAATGTGTCTGGTGTTTAGCATAGAAACCTGCATATAGTGTGAGAGAAGCCTCTGTGGAGAAACACTGCATATTAACCAAATAGGAAACATAAATAAGGACTTCATGTGCTTCTGCTTCACTTTATGCAGGTTATTTAAATACATTAAGTACAGATGAAAAGTTAAAGCAATTCTGAAAGATGGGACTCTGTGAGTAATGTCTTAATTTTGTTGTGTGTTTTTTTTTCTTTCTTAATTGTGATGCTGAAAATTAGCAAGTGCAACATGGGGTTATTTGTTTGGTGCAGGAGAGCAGTTACTGGTTCAGGGAGCTCAGTGAGCTTAATGAAATGGTAGTGAGTGTAGTCAAGAGTAGTTGGCCTTAGTACCAGGAGGCACTTATTGTAATATTTTACAGAAAAGACCCCTAAAGAACAAGCAGAACTCGTGATCCTTGTCTGGAAGAGCGTACCGGGGAGTCTGTTATCAGCCACGGTCTGTATTGCTCTCAGTGCTGCCCTGTCATTTGCAGTGAAATCAGGGAGCCTGGCTTCCAGGGATTGCTCTGCAGGAGTAGCTGTGCTCCCTTCCAGCTGTTCCCAGCGTGGCTGAGCAGAGCAGTCCCCAGAACAGGGGGCTTTTCTGAACAGGCTGCAAGGCTCTGTTCTGCTGCTGTGGCCTGGGAGCCCAGAGCTGCAGGAGTTGGGGGAGAGGCTGCCCTGCTTCAGAACAGTAACCTGGTGTGCCAGGGGTGGGTGGGACACAACTGGAAACAGCTGCTGCAGGAGGAATGTGTTTCACCATCTTGTACAACGAGTGTGTGGACATCTCCCAAGGAACCCCTGCTGGTGTGGGTCAGAATTCTGGAATTTCAGCAGCTTTGGTTAGGTTTGGGGGTTTCCTCTAGTGAAAGTAAGACAGCAAATCCTAATGAATATGGCATGTACTATCACTCTAAAAGTAAACTGGTTCAAACTTCAGTAATTAAGTAAGGAAAAGAAAAAGGCCTGGCAGAGCTTTACGTGCAAGTGACTGGAAAGCTGGATCTGAAACTGGGCTATCGGGAATGGCCCATAACTATCAGCTGCTGCTGTTCCAGCCTGGACTGCAATGCACTGTCATCAAGGCAGTTCCACTGCTAGTGAAGATGGAGAGCAAATACCTAACCAAAGCCTGTGGAAGTGGCCCTTCCCGAGGAGCAGGATGCGCTGGCTCCGGCAGCAGCGCTTGGAATGGAGCTGGAGGGACTGCCAGCTCTCTGGGCACGCTTGGGAGCTTTGCTGATTCTCAGCTGCTTTTCCTGAGGCCTGTGAGATGTCCTAGTTCATTGGATAACTTCTCATGTTCTTTTATCCAAACGGAATACTCATTTATTCTGCTCAGGGGAGGTTTGCAGAGGGAGGGGAAGATGTGGACGAAGACAGCCGAAAACTGCCTCTGGTGACTTTCCTGAAGCTTTTGCTTGCATGGGAGAAAATCACAGTTAAATCTCTGCAGCTGATAGCAGCGTTCAGACCTTTGCTCATCTCCCCCTTGCTGCTCCTTTCTTCTGAGGCGGAGGAGAGAGACCTGGATTTTAGGAGGAAGGAAGGAAGGACTCCTTCACTGTCACGGGAGATGAATTACTTTCTTTTTTGATGATGGAATCCCCGACTCTGTCATGACAAGGAAGGCTGGAGGAGAGAGGCTGTGCGTGGTGTCTCCCAGCGAGGCTGGAGAGCCGCAGGACGCGGTGGAGCCGGTGCGTGTCCCGGGGTCAGGGAGGTGACTCGGGCTCGGGCTTGTCCTGCTTTGGGGCTGGGCTGTGAGTCAGCCCCGCTTCCTGGAGAGCCAGCGCTGTCTGCGGGGGCAGCACCGGCAACCAGCCCGGCCAGTTTGCTGCTGCCTTTCCTTGGGGAGGGGAGGGGAGGCAGAGCCTTCGGCTGGGACCCGACAGAATGACTGGGGCTGTCTGCACCTTCCTAGTCCTCTGCATTGCATCCTGCTTTTACAGGCCAATGGAGACAACTTTGGGAAGTGGGGGAAAACACATTATTTGTGTATGGGATTTTTAAACAAGATACCTTTTTAACAGAATTTTTTTTAAAGGCCATACTTTTATTATTCATGTGTTTTCCTCCTGTTATTGTAATTTTAAGAAAGAAAAAGAAAGGTTACGAAGGAAAAGAAAAAGAGTTACGAAAGAAAAAGAAATTGCTAAGAAATGTCTCCGTGACCATCTCTTACAGATCTTCCCCTCCCCTTTTCTACTTTGCATAGCATTTTAGAGAGTTCTTACCTAGCACTAGGAATTGAAGATGAGTCAAATTCCTGTTTAATGGCTTTTAAAAATCATTTTAAGTATGCCTTTATTTTAGTGAAGAAAATGAAACTAGAAGTTATTACTTTCTTGGAGAGTGATTGATCCATTCAAGAAATAATTAAAATTAAAGCCCACCCCATGTAGTGTTTTAACTGAAATGTAGTGTGTTTTTGTGAACCTTAGATCAGTGTTATAGCTGATGTTCTGATTGGTATTGTGATTAATTCATTGCTAAAGAGGAGAAAGGAATCTACTGTAAACCCTTTGAAGGTGTACAGGCTGAAACTTGCTTTCTGCATCACAGCTCGGTGGGGGGATTTTTGATGTGTTTGCTGTTTGTGCAGCCATGGGGTGGTGGTTGTGGGCAGTGAATGAAATTCCCCCGTGGCTGTGGGATCCTTGGGATGTGCCCCTGTGCAGGCTCTGGGATGAGCTGGCCTTCAGGGTGACTGAGTTGGTGCAGAGCAGTTTAGGGTGCCGGATCCCCACTCTCTGAGTGAGGGACATCGTGGAGCATTGGGTGGGTTTTGCTGGTCTGGGGGTCCCTGTGCTGGCTGGCAGCAGGGGTGGCCCTGTGCAGTGTCAGGTTAGCCCAGGAAATGTCCTTAGACTGATTGGGGCCATCTCCAGAGGCAGCAGGAGCAAAAGGGGAATGTCCTGGGAGGAGGTGGAGGGGCTGAAGGTAGCAGCAGTTTTCCTAGTGCCAGGCAGGGCAAAGAGTAGCAGAGATGTGGGAGCAAATGAGGAGCTGGGATGTGGTGCCAGATGTTGCCTTTTCGCTCATAAGGTCTAGCTGTAAGGGAACAAGGAAGAAGCTTTTTAAAAATTCGGTTAGTTTCTGTGGGTGCCAAAAACTTTTCCTGTCTTCACCTGCTCACAGGAGATGCTTGTGGTCCCTACGTGGCGGGATAAGCTGGAGGTTATCACGTGGGCTATGCTTTTAACAGGTTTTCGGTAATGTACTCAAAAGCATTTGCATTACACGTGTCCAGATAGAGAGCTCCTAGTCTATCCTTTAATTTGCTTTAAATGATCTTACTTAGGCCATCTCTGCTAGAAATCTGATGTGAACAGGAGACTTCCCAGTTTGTGATATGTTCCTGTCCTCTTCCCCAGGAAGGCAGCAGCAGGCAGTGCATCCTTGGTACTCTGAAAGGAAACCTTTTCAGTTCCAAAACCATGCTCTTCAATGTCTTGCCTTGGCAGAATTTCCTGTTGTGTAACCCGGGAATGGAGCATTCTGTGTTTGTGATCATGGAGATAAATCTGCGTGGTGAAAACTAAAACCTAATAAATTCACTGATCCCTGAAACAATTACAGACAAATGATAGCTCTTTAAATTCCATGTCAGTGTGACATGCTTACAGCTGAAGTATTTAATATCTTGCACCAAACAAAACCAAGACAGTGCATGTAATGCACCTGGGTCCAGAAGGGGCTTCTGGACAAGCGAAGAACTGGAGTGTTAATTGGAAACATTCCATGTACAGGTGTGTTTGTGTGGCACTGTTCCCTGATTGTCTTGTGCAGATTCAGGCTCAAGTTTTGCACGGTTTCTAAAGATACACAGGGAGACAGATCTCAAAATGAGTTAATATTTTAATCTCGCTTTTATTTAAAAATGAAGTTGCCAAATATTCTTACTGAGAAAAAAGACAACAGTGTAGAAATGAGAGCATATCATGAAAGGAGATTTCATTTCTACCATAGCAGTGCCTAAACTCCAAACTGATGTGCCCT
Source organism: Empidonax traillii (assembly GCF_003031625.1). Lineage (NCBI taxonomy): Eukaryota > Metazoa > Chordata > Aves > Passeriformes > Tyrannidae > Empidonax > Empidonax traillii. The sequence continues at coordinate 98,308 of NW_020956672.1, read as the reverse complement.
TCTGTGAGGTAGAGGGAGGTCCATGCTCTGTAGAGCTTACAAAGAGAAAGGCAAAACTCAGACTGATGAAAGGATTGGAGAAGATACCAAGAATGTGACTCTTTGTAGCACACATCTTATCCGGGTGCTCGTGATCCAGTCCTGCTGCTGGGCTGTGTTATTTGATTCAGCCTTAATCAAAGATTTGCTGGCAGAACTTGCCATCTGTTGCTGCTCCATATCCTTCATATCCAGCTTTGTCCTCATAACTAATGGAATGAAAATGCCCAGTGCCATATTTCAGCAGAAACAGTAAACACTGGTACATGCCTCATTCCTGCGAGTGTTGGTATTCTGGACAGAGATGAGAAAACGTTTAACCCAGAAGTCTCAGACTGCCCACAGATAGACCTGTGAGATGTACCCGTTTGCTCTGTGCTATAAAGACAGACAGTTCCTGACTTTTCTGAGTTCTGCTGTTGTCTCTTCTCATGAATCACAGCAACACGATACACTGAGATTTGGGAGATTTCCCTGTTATTAAACATGTTCTTTTCCAGAAGATAATTAAAAAAAAAAATCCTTGTTTTAGAATTTTTTATGGAATAGACAGAGTGATAGAAAAACTTCCTGTGGTTCAAGGACTTGACATTTCTTAAGGAAGTTCTGAAGTTCTGGTAGAGAGCACTGCCTGTTGTGGGATGCTTTTTGTTCAGCCTGATATAGTCAGTCTTTCACCACTGAGAGAGTTTTTTAGTTTTGGTGTGGAACACAGAGGTTATTTTTAAGCAGCACAAAAATATTCATCGAGTCATGTACTGACACTGAAATAAAAGCAAAAACCCACAACAACAAAAACCCCAAATCCAACAACAAAAAACTAACCCCCAAGATATGCAGTAACCTAAAGTGTTGAATTAGCGAGGCACTCTGAATCCAGGAGCTGAATTTGTCTGATGAGTTTTATTTTGGCCAACCTGAGTGCTCCCAAAGGAGTGGGAGGAACCACCCACCGTCCGTCGGGCGGCTGCTCCTGCACTGCTCCAGTCTGGAGATGTACTCGCAGAGTGGAGGAGGAGAAGAGCTTTTGTTAAACTTATTGCATTTATTGCTATTCATAAGAGTAGATTCTAAATATCTTTTCACTGTAATAGATGCAAAAGAAGATAGCCTGAATCACAACTTCCTGCTTTTAGGAAGCGTGGAGTGCCTGAGGCTTAGGAAACGCTGCCTTGTTAGAATTCTAGCAAATGCTGTTCATTGTAGGAGTTTATATTGTATTATTGAATTGTTTTGTATTAGTACCGTATTGATTTGATCTATAATATAAATATTAATATATTTCAGACTGAAATTTTAAACACTAAAAGAAGATTCTTTTTTCAGATAGCTAAGATGATTCAAGTTATTGCAGTGTTTTCAGGAGTTCTCCTTTGCTTTCTCTTTATCTCAAAGCATCACAGGCATCATATTGCAACAGAACAAAAAAATTTACTATGGCAATATTCCAGATATTTTTTTATTTTTTATAGAAAGTTGAAAAAAAGCTTCATGTGTGGCAGAGTGGGATGTGGGATAGTGTTTTCACGTGGTCAGTGTTCCCAGTTTCCATGGACCACCTGAAGACCAGTGTTAGTTGGTCAGCCCTGTGTGCAGGTGCTGACAGGTAGAGCAGCCAAGGGAAGCAGCAGCTCAGGGTGGTGATTGCTGTGCAGGAGAGGTTCCAGTCAGGCTGCACCACCACAGAGAACACAAACCTGTCACAGGACGGCCCTTCCTGCAGCAGCTGGGCCAGGCTGGTGTGCTGGGGCTGCTGCAGGTCCCCAGTGAGTGTTGGTGCTGTTTTCCTGGAGTTCACTGAATCCTGTCTTCCTGAACTGATTGTTCTCCACCTTGGTGGAGATTGAACATTGTGAAAACAGAGGATCCTGCTATGCAGACATTTTCTGTCTTTTGAAGCATAAACATGATCTTTTCCTTGTGAATGGAAGCTGATTGATCACACTGTAGATGAATGTCCTTGTATGAGAAGCTCAGGCAGCCCCTCCTTCAGCTCTGCAGCATTCAGGAATGCCTCATCCCCCAGGCCAACAGCTGCTTTCTGCTTGTTTGTAATGTTCTTCTTCCAAAATGCAGAACTGCTACCTCTGAGCAGGTCACTTCAGTGGTTCATGATTCTCTTGGAGCTGGTTCTTCCTCCCCCCAGATTCCCTGACATGAGCAGGCCTTTGGAAGAACTTGTTCCTGTTGTCTGTGTGGCAAACAGCCACCTGCCTGCTAAAGCTTTCCTTTCAAATATCTGACGTGTCTGTCTCACTTCCAAGTCTTTAGATGGGCAAACTTAGACGTGTTGGAGGAAGGGGAGACAAGATTTGCTACTGCATGGGCTGCATTTGGCTGTTTCCTTGCTCAGGATCTCGTGGAGGCTGCCTTGACTTCAGTTTCTGGACTTGGAAATGGCTTGCATCTTGCACAGGATTATAGCCAGGGTAGAGACTTTTATTTTGGGAACAAAAATGCCTTGTAAGTCTGGAAACTCAAGGATGGTGTGTCCTTTCCCCCAGTATAAACATAAATACTACGTGTGAAAGCTCTGCAATGTCATGCTGCTAATGCTCAGGAACTAATTAACATCCAGCCACAGAACCTCTGGCAATTTATAACAGCCTGGGACAGGAGGAGAGCAGAGATGTACCTGTGATATCTAAACAGGCTTCTTAACTTTCTTAATTTTTACATAGTTTATCAACCCTCCTATTATACTGCTGTCTTTTGAATTTACACTTGGCAATGGATTCTGTAATTTCTTACACTAAGGTAGCAGGTGGAAACCATTATAGAAGAGAATAGTCTGCTGAAATTCAAAACTGTTAAGCTTCCTTGGCCTGTATTTCAAAATCAAGATACCAGACAATAGGCAAATAAGCACTGTTCTGCAGCATCCTTTTTCCCAAGAATCAGTAGTACTTTGAGTTTTAAAAGAAGATTTCTTATAGAATATCAGGGGGAAAACCCTGAACAACACCTAATATTCTGAGTTCCTTCTTTACTTCACACAACTTTTTAAAAGATACTGTAAGTTGAGGCATATCTGCTTTACAATTAAATTCCCTGAATTCAACTGAACACGGTAATTCCAGGCTGGAAGATGCCGTGATTGTGCAGCTGACTGGTTTCCTGGTGGAGGCTGGGAGAGCCCCAGGGTGCAGCCCCCCCCTGGCCGTGTCCCTGTCCCTGGGGATTGCTGTGCCAGGGAGCTCCCTGCTCTGCTGCTCTGGAGCTGTTCCCAAGGCTCTGTGGGTGCCTGGCTTTGCCACAGGCATGTGATACTTGGGGCTTTGCAGTCCCTGAGATGGGACAATCCAATCCGAGGGGAGGACAATGCTTTTCACTGGGGATGTGCTGATTTTGAAATACAGTGCTTTCTTACTGCTAAAGCATTTCCTGATCTCTCTTGTGGTGCTGAGTGAGCAGCACTGGCAGGGACTTAGTTTGGCTTCCACAGGCCCCTCCGGATGGGCAGCTCTGTACGGTCTGAGGTTTAGACTTCTCACCAGTGTATTTTTTCAATATGAACGTGAAGCAGTTTGGTGTGACGTGTTAAATTTGTGAGGTAACTTCATAGGTGTGCAAACAGAAATGTCAGCCCTTCAGTTGTAGGAGCGTATTAGCTTTTCACCCAGTTTCCTGGGAAAGCTGGTGTTTGCTATGATTTCTCTTGTCTGGTGTACTGACAGTGGGCCTGCTGACACTGACTGATGTGGTGCTAATCCCTCTTACCTCTTCTGAGTCAAAGTGTGTGTTGGGGGATGCAGTGAATGTGAGTCTCCCCTGCTCATGTCCAGGTCGTTTCTTCATCTAGATGGGAGCAGATGTGGCTGTCAAAGTGCCTGCAGTGCAGGATCTGCGTGGGTTTGCACGGCAGCTTCAGATGGAATGGAGAGGTGTGTGTGCAGTGCCTTGGGCAGGGGAATTCAGCCTCTCCCCAAAGGAAGTTATCGTTTATCAGGACACAACTACAGCTGAGTAGGTTTTTTCCTGTGCAACTTGTTTGCGTTGCTGAGAGCAGCTGTGGCCTTGACTCTACGCTGGACAGATGGGATCAGATCCCCGTTTATCCCAGGTGAACTTAAACCAAGATGTGATGTCTTGACACAGAACTAGAAGAGGGAGGCAAAGTGGCTTGAACTAAATGTTTCAGATGCTGACTTGTACCTTTAAACAAGGTGGAACCTGAAAGTGTGGTTGTGTGGGTGTCCAGATGTACCTGGTGTTGTTAGTGCCGTGGGTGGATGCTGAGTGCAGTAACAGCTTTGGTTATTAGTTAGCTGAGTAGCTGTATGAAGATATCAGTGTATATTTTATCCAAGAGCCCTAGTGGAAATGGCCCTACCACAGAAGGGAAGCAAACAAATCACCTTGATTTGACCTTAACATTTTCCAGTCACAGAGATGCCAGCAGGATGTGAATCAAAACAGTACTGCCTGTAAACACATCCCAGAGGAGCTGGCTACTTGCTGCTAGTTTAACTCTGTGATTGAAGGAGTTTGGCTTCCCTTAAGGTAGATATGATTTTATTTGTATAAATAAGAAAAAATAAATTGAGCATACCAGTGTGATAGGAATCCACGCTAAGGATCTCAACAGTGCATGTACAAGAGTGGAGAAAATAGCCACCCATAATTTTATTTTCAAATGATATATTCACTATACTTTTTTTACTTTTGAAGATGTTCATTACACTGGGAAATTTCCTAATTTTTAGGTGCAGCAATAGATTTCTTTATGGTCATTTAAGACCTATCTGTTCTTCTCTCAAATGTTTTTTTATCCTCATTCCTCATTGGAAGCAGACAGGTCGACTTCTCCTCTCCCCTTAGGCTACAAAGGGAGTAGTAACCTACTTTTTTACTTGTGTCTCTTTTTAAAGTAGGTATACTTCCCAGGTAAGGAATTCTTTCTTGGCTTGGATGTACATTGTGCACTTGTGTGTGTCATCCCTTCCCCTGCTTTGGATAGCTATGGGTTTGTTCCAGAACAGGGGCATTGGACAGCTCTGCTGGGCTTAGCTGGTTCCTTTCACCACACTTTGCTATGTCGTAAGATTTGTTCTTCTCGAGTCCACCACTGAAGTTACAGGTCTGCTTACTTAACATATCTTTCCATTTAAAATTTGAATCAGTCCATAATAATGTGCTCCATGGTGATTTCAGCAACTGATTTGTTTCTGTTCTGTTTTTTAGACTCGAGTTTGTTGAGTAATCATTTTTGTTTGTTTATTTGGGTTTTTTTGTCACGGGATCTGTGAAATGAATGCCTGTAGCCCAGCACCACTGTGATGATCATTCATGCCTCAATCCGTGCCTAGAGAAGCTGGGTCTTACAGGACCAAGCTCACATGGTACCAGTTTCTAGTAAAGCTTCCACCCCAAAGTGTGAGTGGCCACTGCTAGCAGCTTTCTCTCTGCTGCTGGAGATTCATTAAACAGCAGTAATGGTTGTGCTGTAAACTCTGTCATGTGAAGGAACTCCAGCTAAAGAACTGAACAGTCTCCATGACTTTCCTCTCAGTAACATGACTATTCCTATCCTTTGAATTTTGCTTTGGTCAATAGTTCTCATCATTCACCAATGGATTAGGATTATAACTACTAAATTACAAATATTGCAGAAGTCTGTAGTGGAGACACTGAATCATTAGTTTATTAAGGAAGGCTTTTTTGTGTTGAAAGTTTGTGTCTTTGAGTATGCTGTACTTGGCACAGGCACAAGTTTCTCCATCTTTTGCAAAAAGGTTGGATCATCAGTTCTTTGGTATTCAGTGTGAAACCTGCAGTTCATATTGCCACTCCAGTAAATAGTTTCACTTTCATGATGACTTATTTGGGGATAATGAGGTCTAAAGACTCATCCCACCCCTGCATGGTGTTTGTTGGTGACAAGTACGGAACAGCTTTATGCCAGAGCTTTGTACTATGCCAGCTCTACCACCTTTTCCTTTCTTTAAATGTTTTAATTTCTCATTCCTACTGGGGACAAGGGTAGTGGTGGTGGTGATCTTGGTTTTGAAAGAGTTTCCAGCTGGCTTCTCCAAGGTGAGGGCTGGTTCCCTGGCACTGCTCCTGGCCTTGGAGACAGGCCTGACCCCTGTGGCACAGGGACGGTGCCACGGTCCTCCTGCCGTCCCTGGGGCTGGGTGTGTGGGCAGGACACTCCTCCCAGCAGGAAGCCTGGCTTGTCCTGGGATTATCAGCCTGACATGGTTCTGCTCAGCCCCTGAGCTGTGTTGGGCTGTGGCTGCCCAGGCTCGAGTGGGCCCTGCTCAGGTCCCTGGGACAGCAGCTCTGCAGGACGGCAGGAGCTGTGGGTAAATGACAGCTCAGTTGTGAGTAACTGCTACCTTTTCAGGTGACCATAAGTGACAAGAGACTTCTGGCTTATTCTTGGGTGTATCCTTTCTGTGGCTCAACAAGAGGATGTTGACAGGCAGCTACGGCATCAGTATTAAACACATAAAGATGGGACAAGGTAGTGCATGTGTGTGTGTGCTGTGCTGTATGTTAGCGTGCTGCAGTCTGCATTCACAGCCTCACCCAGGGCTACTTTTAAAACACAGGAAAAAACATTTTGTCAGTGTTCATCAGACGGAGCGGTGAGAGTCATTTGGAGTTAACTGATAGCATTGCTGTAGAGAAACAAGTTACAAACTGTATTTGCCATTGAGTTTTTTTGTGCTTTTGTTTGACAGCAGTGGGGTGTTACACACTTCCCTAAACAAGGTGCATGTAAGATAGATTTCTGAGCTACTTTTGCCCCTCCTTGCTGGGCATGTTCACATTTGCTCTGGCATTTGCAGCTTCACCTGTCGGGTCCTATGAGAGCTGAAGTAATAGAGAATGTACAAGGTGAGCTTTGGAAATTAAGAAGAGGTTGAACCCTCTGTAGAACTCCTGTGCCTTTGCTGAAAAGCTCCACTTTAAGTGGTTTGGATTTGAAGTGATCTCTCACAAATAGGCAAGAAATGCAATTAGGTGAAATCACATCCTCTTCCTATCTGTTAATTTGTCCTGCTGTCTGTGATGCTGAGTAGATAACTAGCAACTGCCTTGGAGCACCTTGCTAAAATGGTTCATTTTCAGGTAGCAGAAATGGTATGTGTGCCAGGTTTTTCAGTTCCTGTGGTAGAGTAATTGGGGTGTTTGAGGATTCCTCCCTTGCAGAAGGCCTGGGGTCAGAGCTTTATCCTGCCCAAGGGCGCTCGGGCATTGCTTGGCTGGGCCGTTCCTGTGCTGCTCTGCTGCTTCCTCTGCTGCTTTCTCTGCTGTGCTTTACAGCCCCAGAAAGTTCAGTTCAATAGCAGCTATCTGAAATTGTATATATTTTTATGGAGCTTAAGTAAGACATTCTAAAAATGGAAAGATATGCCTCTAACTACAATTACTCGGTGAGCGTTACATGAAAGAGCGATGGCGAGTGCTGGAAGTGCATTCTTTTCTGCTGGTGTCATCCAGGAGTGTATTTCCTGAGTTGGTGTATTGACGCTCTCCTGGACTTGCAGACAGCAAGCAAGAGCAGGCTTTCTGGGTTTGAAAGTGGAAATCCCCTGAAACAGTAACTAATTGTATTTTTTTAAGACCTAAAAAATTGCGTAATATTCCAACTCCCTCCTATTACTGTGAGGCTTTGCTTTTGATCACTGTTTTTTAACTCTTTCTTCTGAGCTTTGTGATACAGCACAGTGAAAGCAACTGGTAAAGTTCATAACTTTACTGGTGGTACAGTTGTTTATTTGTATATATCAATATTAATTGTTAGGTATATCTAAATTCTAACTGTGAGCATGTAATTTTTTTCTACTATCTGTAGTTGTGAAATGATCTAAATAATAAAGTTAGTTTGAATTTGGAAGGGGGAAAGAGCCACCCCAGTATCCCATTTAGAGGAGACAGCAACACTTAAATAATAATAATGTCATTGATATTGTCTAATACTGGCAAAAAGACAGCAGTAGCTCTTAAATGTTATCCTTGATTATTGTTTTGTCTTTTCCTGCAGTGACTTCAGTATTTCAGCTGTTATCATTTTTCCCCATAGTCTCTGCTTTATATCCAAACACAGGCAACTTCTGCATAAAATTTGCATTGTTTTGGTCACTTTCTTCTGACTTTTCAATTGGTTCAACTTGAAATGGATTGCATAAAACTTCAGTGAAACAGGCTGGGAAGACCTTGCATTTTCAGTGCAGTGGGGAGTGGAAAATAAGCGGGAGGGAGAAATGAGGTATCCTTTTTTTGTTTTTCCTCTCTTTGCCCCAGGAAAGCACTTTGATTACAGGCATCCCAGCTTCGTGTTTTCCTCAGAGCTGTTGTTTTGCTGGTTGTCTTCTGTGCTGGGTTTGTAGCTGATCTGGTGAAGGACGTGGTCCGTGTGTCTCACAAGCCCATGTGGTGTGGGCAAAGCTTCACATTCGCCGTGTGTTTCTCTTGTGCTCTTGTAATAGAACAAAATAGGTAGAACTGATGTAGTCTACTCTTGCCAAACCACACTCTCTCCTAACACTCTGTTATTGGTTTTGGTGTGCTTAATTTCCCCTGCTCAGGAATTAGCATGTCACTAGAATACGGGGCAGGGAATGAAAAGGTAGAAATAAGGATGGTGTTGTTGTGACCAGTATTTGAGATTCCTTTGATTTGAGCTTTTAAAATAGATTTGAGTCATATTTTTAGTCTTTCAGGAACCAAGGCAGTAAAGCTACCTCAATTGCATCTTGAACTGGTGAACTTTGATACAAAATGTTGTCATCTCATGACAAAATGGCATGCCTGTAGCAGATTGTACAGGAAGAGATATTTTCCACTGGAAAAAGAAAATCACATCTTAGCAGCTCATAGTGCTGCATAAAGATGCAGTTCTGCTTCACAGCAGGAAGCCTGCAAATGGTGCTCTGAGGGTTTTAACTGAGCATCAGTGAACAGCCTGAACTGTTTTCCTTCATTCAGTATTTGTTTTGCTTCTTGACCATGTTCACACTTACTCTACATTCCTTCAATTTATAGTATTCTACCCCTCTGAATTTTTTTGTTGCTGTGTGCTGGATTAGATACATTTTGCACTGTGAGCATCTGTTTTGGAGTGTGGTTACAATTATTGACATTATTTAATGTACCATTGACCTGAGTTTTTCCCCCTCTGGCACATCTGCAAAAAGTCTCCCTGCCTAGCCAAACACTAACCTGAGTCTGCCTAACCTTATAGCTGTACCTGCCACCCACCCTGCCATGGGGAGGCACGTGGGTCACTGGGATGGGAATGGTTTGTGTGATTTTGTGTTTATCAACATTGGCTCATTCACCTGCTTTGTGGTTTTCCTCAAGTTACTCAGTTCTCTGATCTCCTCGAATCATCTTGTCACTTGTAGATTTTAGTACTTCACAGCTCTTCCTCTCTGTAAAGTATTACTAGAAATACTGAATTCTCTATAGAGTTATGTGTAATCCTACTACTACTACATTAAGTTTTTAAGGGTGAACAAAGTCAAATATACCTCAGAAAAATAATACCAATAATACCTCTTCTTTGGGAAGAAATGGGAGAACTGATGGAGCTATTGGTAATTTTTGTCCTAAAAGCCAGATACATGTTGTCTAATTCATATAGTCTGATCCTACATGCAAGTTTTTTTTAGTGTCTAGGTTGGAGAACAGAAGAGGAGAGAGCTCCATTTGCTTAAATTTAGAAGTTTTCAGGTAGAGTGTTCTTGGCAGCAGAGTTTTGCTGTGCAGTTCTGTTTCAGAGCAAAAGGAAGAGTAAACTGCAGTTTAGTGATTGGTAAAACTTCATTTTAGTTAAACCTTTTGCCAGCACGTAGCCATGTTTATGGAGAAGAGTGGTGTTCCAAAATCTATGGAAAACAAGTAATCGTTTGAGTAGGAACATCCATAGGCAGCACTGAAGAACTTGTAAATGTATCCTGAGTAAATGCAGGGGTTTCAGCATCATCAGTTTCTAAATGTTGCTGGGGCATAGTTGGGTTCTTGTCCCTGCCAGTCCCAGTGAAACTGCTTCTGGCTGGTGGCTCATTGCTGATCCTCAGGTCTGCCTGCAGAGATGGAGCCCGGGGTGCCAGTTCATGGCTGTCCTCAGAGAAACCACTGCTTGGGGCTGGGTGCTTTCTGAAGGCAGGATACGCTGGGGGTATCCAGCTCCAGACACCTGAGTGATGCACCTTACAGCACATCCCTCCAGCACTGTCAGTGGCCACACAGGGAGCTGGGGAAAGCTGTAACTCCCCAGCTGTCTTTTAAAGTTGGGGTTGCAGCTGATGAGTTTTACCCTTGAGAAAATGGTTTGGTTTTAATTTAAATATACTATATGATAAAATTGAGAAGCATACTTTTATAAATGAATATAAAATAGATTGGGGTTGATAATGCTTCCCGTTAGGCATGTCTGCCTGGAGCTGGTGTGCATTATCTCTAGCAAGAACAAATAGAGTCACACTTCAGCAATAATTTTGGAGGGCTAGGAGAAGACACGAGTGGAAATTGAGTAGAAGGTGTGACCATTTTTGTGCCTGGTAGTGGCTATAGCTGCACTTACAGCTGTTCTCATCTGAACTCCTGTTTGCCTGCTGTAGGAGTTCTGAGCTGTGAGGGTGAGCAGGTGCTGGTTTGGGCTGGGTGCAGGGCAGCAGTGCTGTCAGCACACCTGCGCTGCAGGTACTGGCTGGCACAGTGTGCAGCTTCCTATGACATTCATTCTGAGTGACTTCATACCCTAAATTAATTGAGTCTGTTCCAACACCAAACTGACAACTTCTCCTTCTGTGCATGGCTGAATGATTAATCGATGAATGTCCTTGTCACCTGACAGTCTGTTTGGAAAACCTGAAATCCTTCTGTGATGCTGCATGTCCCTCCTCCCCCTCAGTCTGCAGTAGGATGAGACTGAACTTTATCCCTCGAGATCAATCTGCTGTCTTTGCTAGTCTGCAGAGCTGGCTTTGAGCGCTGTGCTCTGACGAGGCTGTCCTAGATGGCAGTGGATTCGGATACCTCTGCAGAACAGAGCACCGTGGGCATGGGATGGCCCAGAGGAGAGGTTCAGGTTTGAGCTCTCTTGTGTCTTTTAAGTGGTGGAGCCTTGTTGATTGAAGCTACTGAAAACTCTGTCTATTGCCATTCAGCTGCTGGTACTGTGTACACTGGTGAAGCCTGAGCAGACACCCATCAGCTGACAAAGAGCTTTTTCTCAGGTGAGCTACAGACGGTGCCTTAGGCCTTGAAGGACCTGCTTGTAAATATGCCTTTATTCGAAATGGTTGTCTTGCTGTACCTGCCTGATACCTTCTGGTGAATGGTTGCTTTGAAAGCTTTAAGAAATATTAGTCTCGTGAGCATGTTACAACTGGATATTTGTGGATGTAGAATCTTGCCTGCTTGCTGGAGTGAAGTTAAAATATGTAGCCATCAACCAAAAAAAAAACCAAAACAAAACAACAAAACTGTCTGGGAGCTGTAGCAGAAATATGTTTATCCAAAAGCCAGGCTAATAACTTTTAACATTTTTAAAAGGACATAGCACCAAATACCTTCTGAACCTGCATGTATTTAAATTAAAAAAAAAAAAAAGTGGAAAAAAATACATCCCTTAAAGAAAAAGGGATGAGGCAGAGGCTAAATTTAGCAGCATGTCATTTAAACACATCTCCCACGCTTTTCAGGTGGCAGGTCAGGCGGGTATAGGTTTCCTTTTTCACTGTGGGACTTGGTCTGCACAACTGTGCAGGTGGGGTTTATCCTGTCATTACAGAAGTCAGTTTCTTCCATGTTTTCATCAGATAATATATTTACTTCTGTGATTTCATCCTTCAGTCCTCATGCACAAAACTTGTGCGCTACTAATGCCCATGAAGAAAAGGAATCTGAAGACAGTGTTTGGCCAGTAGTGTGATGTTTGGAGTGTCTTCACTTAACGTATCTGGAAATTTCAAACACTGCTTTTCACGCAAACCTTGGAGCCATCTTTCACAGAATCCATTTTTAGTTCCTTGCATCATCTTAGCAAGTGGGTAAGTTGTGATCTGCTGCCTCTCCATCCAAACACTCTGCAGGCTGGCAGACAGAACGCAGAGCATGTCTCCATTCAGTCACTTGGTTGCAGGGAGCTTGAGAATCCCTGCCTGGTTGGTAGGGGAGCAGCACTCCAGCCATGCAGCAGGATGGAGCCAATGGGAGCTGCTCCTACCTGCACTGACAGCTCTGGGAGGGAACTGGAAAAATCAGATAAATTTTAATCATGTCTTCATGTAAAAACTCTGGAAGTGTTGTATGTCTTGTTTTGGTTTTGACTTTCACATACCCTGTAAAGGGTGAGAAGAGCAGAGTCTTTGACCAAGAGCTGAGATGTGCCTTGTTGCTCTCAGTGTGGATACACAGGGATAACTTGGTTGCGCAGTAAATACCATGTCAGTGTCCCAGCGAGATGATTAAAGTTCATTGGAGCTGTTTCCTTCTGTACTAATGAGCCTTGCTCTGATGTCCTTGCTGATTTACTCATGTTGCTTGAGTTAACATTGTAGCTGGATAAGTATGAGGATTTTCAGGGGTGAGATGTTGCCCATTGTTTTTATCATGTTACCCATATGAAATAGATCCAGTCCATCCTATCCTAACTGACAAAGTTGGTAAAAATTGTGTTACCTCTTCAGCATGAGTTGAGCTGGGGACTGTTCTTACTGGCTGCAGGTCAGCAGTGGGAGGCTCAGAAACACGGAGCACAGGTAAGGAGAAAAATTGGGAGAGTAACTGATGTAAGGAAGGGAGGAGGAATACAAAGGGCAGGGAGTAGGAAGTTGTGAAAAAGCACCACTTTTTCTCTCTGGCAGTGATCCTGGAAAGATCTGGCTTCTCTTTGGGCCTGCACGACAAGGAGAGGGATTACTTGGTACTGGCAAAGCTGTCTGCATATGTCTAAGAAAATAACAGGAAACAATGAAAGGTGGGGAGTATAGACTAATGAGAATGAAAACTGAAAGGATGGTTTACTACACTCAGTTTAGTGATTTCTCATATCTCTTCTCTCCTCCTCAGCTATGTGTTCTTGTTCTTTCCTGCATTAGTGATTACCTGGCTGCAAGGTCGGCTGGCTCAGAAAAATATGCCCCCACCTCGTCCCCAAAAGCATGGCTGTGTCAGATGAACTCGCTGCTGCTGGCTCTGCAGCTGCTTGGCCAGTTGATCGGCCCCAAAAGAAGTTTTCCCTCTTTGTCTGGCTGTGTGCTGAGAGCAGCAGTGTGAAGGCTGGGACTGGAGCCAGTGGTGGCTGTGCCCCGTGGCAGTGCCGGGTGCCAGGGAGTCTGCGGGCTGGTGCCAGGGGAGAGCAGCTGGAGGCTCTGGGAGCCAGTGCTGGCTGAGAGGGAGCTGGGTGTGGGCAGGGGAGGCTCAGCATCACTGAAGGGGCAGCTGAGGGGCTGCTCAGGTGGGCTTTGCTCAAGCAGATCCCTCAGTTGCCCGAAGTGATGGTCGTGGCTGAACCCTCCTTGGATGGAAAGCTGAGTGTTTACGGTGCTCTGGTTTGTGCTGCTGGGATTTGCTGTGTGGTTTCATGAAACCATTGCAGTGAGCCTCCACGGCAGAAAGGATGGAAAAGCCGCTGTTTCCGAAATTGGTTTAGTGTTTTTTGGACTAGAGGCTTTAAATTAAACAGCTTTATCTTCCTTGCACACTTGATGCGGGTAGGCCAGCCTGGAGCTACGCTGTCACTATTTTTGGCCTTTACTTCTAAACAGAGAATTTAAAAATTCAGAATAGGTGTTTAAAATTTTCTGGGATGTATGCTACAAGATGAAGTATTTAACTGTTTTTTCTGCAAAATTATTTAAATTTCTATCAGAGACTGAAATCCACAGAAAACAGTAACAAATTCTCACTGTCATCCTCCTCTGTTGTGTTAATGTCCCCTAAAAGTTTCCAAGGCTCTCACGTTATACTCTTGAACTACAGCACAGGACCATTTATACCATTCACAAGTCTCTAGTTCTGCAACATGCAGCAAAAGATCATCCCAAAACATTTAAATCCTCCAATTCTCATGTATTCTTTGCTATCAGAGAACCTAAGCCTGTAAACTTTGATGTTCAGTAATTTAAAGATGTAGTGAGTCCCCATTCCTGTCACCCGAGCTCAGGACCTGACAGGAGGTTGGGGTGAATGAGCAGACTCATTTGTTAGCTCAAGTGTGTACCTAAGTGATTGTAGGATCAGAGCCAACAGTTGTCTAATCTTGGAATAGAGATTAGAAAATGAGTAACTTTGCCAAGAAATGTGTTAATTGAAGGAACAGCAGTTAAAACAACTGCCTGTGTGGAAGGGTGTAGCTCTCTAATTACATCTCTTAACACTGAGACAGATGCACATTTAATACTGACACCTTCACTGATAATTAATTTGATTGTGTTTTATCTTGTTGTTATTAGATACTCAATATTAGGTATATTTCCTGTTCAGATGAATTAGCACACCTTCTAACCACTTCAGATGGATGTTTTCTGGACTAGTTTGGTACAGAAATTTCCTACTGCTAGGTTGAAAAGTTATTCACGGTGTTGGGGTGAGAAGAGAATGACAGAGAAAACCATGGAAAAGACAAACTGAGATTGTCTCACTGCTGTGCTCATTATATAATATTGTTGTAGTTTTTAGTTGGTCCAGTTTTAAGCATTCCTGTAGACAACATACTTTGGCAGTGATCGCTTCTGAGGAAACGGCACTGCATTTTTGTAGTGTATAGTATGTTTTGGGGTTTGTGGCACATCACAGAAGCTTGAAAAAGTTTTTTCTTAAAGTAAGTAACAAAAAATGTCCTATGCTTTCCTTAATGTCTTAATGAAAATGAAGAAGTCTCACTTGTTTGATAAATACTGCACTGATTTCAGTGTTATAAGACAGAACTTATCCTTTGCAAACTGTAGTTGGACCTTTGGAAAGAACTGGAAATACAGAAGTATGACCATGATGGCACGTTGTACTGGCTTTGCTTTGCTTGTGCATGCAGCTTTTGCTTTCTCTGTTACACTGTCTTTATCTCGACTCAGGAATCTTTGCACTTTTTGATTCTCTCCCCATCGTATGGGAATGGGGGGAGTGGGGCTGAGCTGCTCACCAGGTTAGACCACAACACACCTAAATAGTTTTTAAATTGATTTACAGCTGCTGCAAATATACATAACTCTGTATAATTGAGAATTCTGTGCTGCTTTATTTATTATTTGAAAACTTGGCTTTATTGTCGTGTATTTTGTACTTCTCACCTGGAAATCCCAAGCTAAGCAGGCACTCCCCTGTTCCATGCAAGTGGAGACACGTTGGAATGTATGGACCAGCAAGCAGCCCACTTCTGAGAGAAGCCCCTGTGTAACCTGTGAGAGTTTTTGAGATTTGTCCTTTTGATTGCTTAGCAAATGTTTCTAAATGAAGGAAAAGCTTGACTAGGTAGTTTTATTGCTTCATGATATGCTTGCAAATTTAACAGTTCATTTAGAAACCTGAAACACTGAGTTGTAGTAATAAAAGAACTGTGGAAAGTGATATAAAAGATCAGGTATGACACAGGAAATTGTAGCATGTATTCTGTTCTTCTTTGGGTTATTACTGCTTGATGAAAGAGTTGGTTTTTAGAGGTAAAACCTTAAAGGAACCATTTTCGTTTTCTTAAACCATAAAGTTGAGTCTTTGACTTTTCAAAATGCTATTATACAGCTATTTGAGTTGGTTTTTTATTCCGCTTACTTGATTGTTATTTAATGGGTTCTTTAGAAGCAAGGTCCTTGAAGCTTCAGGGGTGCACCCACTCGATGGGCGGCATGTGGCAGCCTTTGTATCTGCGTGCCTGAAACCAATAAAAATAGTGTTTCAAAAATAGCCAGATATGTCTGGTTATTCATCTGCGGCACCTTGGAAGCCAAGTAGTGTTTTATGTGGCTTTATTCTCAAGAGTAAGTTCTGTTCCAGTGGCAGGAGTTCACCGTGGTCTCCCTCAGCTGTGCACACCCAGGGGCACGTGGAGCTGGGGGCGGCTGGGATGAGGAATTCCCTGTGGGAGCCTCACAGGTGGGTGAGCCGGGAAGGCCTTGCCGGGCTGTGGGGTGCCCTAGCCGTGCTGGGAGAGGAAGGAATGGGCACCCTGGGCTGCAGGGGTTGGAGATGAGGAGGACAGTGTGCCATGGTCCTTACAGTGCCATGGCTGTGCAAGGGTGAGGGGAGATCTGTGTCTGTGGGGAGGGGAGGGCAGACCCATGGCTGTGGGAAGGTGAGGGGAGGCGAGGGCAGACCCATGGCTGTGGGGAGGGGAGGTGAGGGCAGACCCATGGCTGTGGGAAGGTGAGGTGAGGCGAGGGCAGACCCATGGCTGTGGGAAGGTGAGGCGAGGGCAGACCCATGGCTGTGGGAAGGTGAGGTGAGGGCAGACCCATGGCTGTGGGAAGGGGAGGTGAGGGCAGACCCATGGCTGTGGGAAGGTGAGGCGAGGGCAGACCCGTGTGTGTGGGGAGGGGAGGGGAGGGGAGGGGAGATGAGGGGAGACCTGTGCGTGTAGGAAGGGGAGGAGAGAGGAAGGAAGTGCAGTGGCTCTTGGTGTGGCTGAACCAGCATGCTGTGGTGTCCCTGTGCAGTCCTGACACCAGAAACCCGGCAGTGCCGCGTTTATGCAGTTTCGTTTTCCTCGTTCCAGAAGATAATTGTGATAGTGATGTACAGTGAGAACAGGCTGTTCATACAGGCTCATTTCAGGGATGGGAGAGCCTCCTTGTGCTACACGTGCAAGGTGCTGAGGGGAGGAGACGTCCTGCCCCAAAAGTGGCTGATCCTGAGTTGGGTTCCTGCTCTGACGTGTTTGGAAGCAGCTTTTCCTTCTCCATTTGCCATGGTAGAAGCTGGTGGGTGACCAGGCTCCTGGACCACATATTGTCCCCATGTGCTCCGCTGCCTCCCATCACTCACACCACCTGAGTTTCCCTGAAACTGTTTGAATCCCTCAGTGGCTGATGTGAAACTGCACATGAACTGTCACCAGTGTTTTTAGCAGAGAGGAGTAACGTGGTTAATAAAGACCCCGTGCTTAGAGAGGCTTGTGGGCCTGAGCAGGAGCCGTCCGCCTCATGGTGCACATGCCACTGTACAGGAAGCAAAACGAAAGTACTATGATTCTATGATTCTATACTTGTTCTTACACCATCCCTCTTCAGTGTCTGCTCATCCTCTCTGCCCAAGCCTGCCCATGGCAGCACAGCACTCCTCTGACAACTCTGTGCTTTGCCTGTGCATGGGCAGAACCCTCCCAAGAGGCCAGTGGTCCTGTGAAATGTTTCCAGAAGAGATGCCTCCAGGGTCAGCTCAAGTCCCCTTCCAGCCCAGTCAGAAAGATGCAGCCCTGCAGCACAGGTGTGTGCTGGCCTTGGGGGTTGCCCTGTCTCATTCAGGCAGTCATGGCTAACACAGCTCTGGGCTGAGGGGTCTCATGGGCCCATTCGCAGCATAAGCATCTCCTCACTCTTTGTGTAAGGAAGGGAAGGGGAAAGGAACTTGTGTTCCTATTTGTCTGCTCTAGGAATATTGAATGAGTTTGTTCTGAACATCTAAAATGAAATATGGGCTACTTGTAACATTAGACCTTACAAGCTTTGTTTTCTGAAGGAAGTTGTAGCATGGTATGTGTGCAGAAGCAACATGAATGTCGCCTTAAATAGTTTAATGCTATTTTCCAAGCATTAAACACATTTCATAACTATCTATGTAATACTAGTTAATAGTGGCTTTGATAATTGAACAAATACATTGCTTTTTTCCATGCACTGGAACTGTCAGCGCACTGCCTCCACAATAATGCAGCTCGGGATTCTTGGACGCTAATCCTGTCAGTCTTTTCCAGGCTATCCATAGCCCAGGGCAATTGCTTTAACTTTAGTATTTTAATTTCCTCTTTTGCAAAAAGAGCACTAGAAGCATTATTTCCATTAAGTTTTTATTACCATAATTAGTCTCTTCCATGGTTTGCTCCTGACAGCAGAGCATTTTGCTGTTATGTGTCATTCTATGCTGAAAACTGCACGTGCTAAACTTGTACTGATCCTGGGTAATTGTTAATGGTTAGCACTAGTATTTTTTGTGCATCTTGAATTTTGCTTGTTCTAGTAACCAGCACAAAATAGTGGTTTTAAAAATAATCATTAAAGGTCGTGCTGCTTGCTTGCTTCTGCCCAGCCCTTGTGTTCTGTGGGTGATTGCGGTCTCCACTTGTGAAGGCGAAGCACAGTCAGAGCAACACACATTGACATTAGTAATGCAAAGTTCTCTGCTAATTTGGTTAAGTTTTGGAAGTTTTTAGAGAAAAGTATAAGATCATTTATACTCCTGAAAACTTGAATTTTAAACGTCACTGGCTCAAAATGTAAACTATCTTAAAATCTTGTTTTGTAGGTAAAATGCCAGCCCCGGAGCAGAGCCCAATGGTGGAGGAGGGGCTGCCACAGACAACGCAGGAGACATCCACAGGCCCAGGCATGGAACCAGAGACTACTGCCACGACCATTTTAGCTTCTGTAAAGGAACAGGTATCTGCTTTGTTTTCAGCAATTCGTCAGTTCACAGTGTGTGTGGAGTTAACAACTGTCTCTCATTGCATTACTAGAAAAACACCCCTGTTTTTTTTCTATAGCGTATTGCCCAGCATCCCTGCAGTTTATTTTGTGTATCAGAGTCTGAATCTAAGGGGTTCATTTACCTGCACTGAACAGAAGCATCATTCTGGTGTTCTGTATCCCTCGGAATGTCAGACTGGAAATTCAGGTTTAGTGTTGAAAACAGAAGGAAAGCTAGTGTTGAATTGATGGAACACTGGAACCAGTCCTTGTGCATCCTGCAAAGCTGTGTACAGTGCTGCAGACACCTGCTCGTACAGGTTGGGTATGATTAATTGTATTTTATTAGAGAAGGGGACTTAAACTGGCAGTTTGGTTTCAGTTATCAATACCAAGGTACTAATGTGTTTTAAATCTGCAACACGTTTATGGGTGTGTATTTAAGGTGATAGTCTCTGCAGTCAAGTTCAGCCTTAATTTGTAAAAAATATTCAAGAGGGAAAAAATTGCAGTTTTACGAAGAAACATTCTGACTAAAGTTTTTGTTGGTGTTTTGGTTTTGGGTTGGTTTTTTTTAAAGAACACAAAGTTTAAAGTAATAGCTTGGCTTTCATTGTATCAGAATGAGAAGTAATGATGATCTTTATTGGCTTAATATGGGATTTGTAACATCTGAATATCAGAAGAAATCCACTTTGCTGTCTCTGTTTTGCAGCTTCCTTTAAGATGACTATTGTTTGATTCAAGGTGGAAACTCTGAATGCAAACACTTGATGTATTAGTTCTCATGTTGTCCCATCATAGTGTCAGAGCTGGCATTGCTGGAATCTCCAGGCAGGATCTCAGTGCCCAGAGCAGTGTGGTGTCAGAGCTGGCATTGCTGGGATCTCCAGGCAGGGTCTCAGTGCCCAGAGCAGTGTGGTGTCAGGACTGGCATTGCTGGGATCTCCAGGCAGGATCTCAGTGCCCAGAGCAGTGTGGTGTCAGAGCTGGCATTGCTGGGATCTCCAGGCAGGATCTCAGTGCCCAGAGCAGTGTGGTGTCAGGACTGGCATTGCTGGGATCTCCAGGCAGGATCTCAGTGCCCAGAGCAGTGTGGTGTCAGAGCTGGCATTGCTGGGATCTCCAGGCCATCTGCAGGGGTCTCAGTGCCCAGGGTGTCTCTGTGCACTCCGTTGTGCTCACTCTCAGGTTTGCAGTTAGGGCAGCACTGTCTGTAACAGCTTCCTACACAAGTGTGCAGTAAGAACCATTTGTTAGCATTCCCTTGCCTACCCAAGCAGTGTGTTTATATTTTATTAGTCTTAGAGAAAAAAATGATAATGGAATATTTCTTCATTTTGAAAATGAGGTTAAAACTTCTCCCCCTTTCCATTCATAAAAAGCCTATAAAAAGATACGTGGGCTACTACATAACTAAATTCTGATGAAAACTAAAAGGTTAAAATTGTGAGTAATGGTGTTACACAAACTTCAGAACTGGACCCTTAATGTAGAATGTACAGACACATAAAATGAGTGTGAAAGGAGGAAGATGTAAATTGTACTTCACTCTTGGAAGTGATAACATGAAAGAATTAAGAGCCAAACTGTTGCTTTCTGGTATATTTTCTGTTGATAGTAATTATGGACACTGACATGTTCAACACCCTTCCTGTGTGGCAGAAAGCCCAGAACAGAATATTTTCCAGTGCAGTTCTTTACTTTATTAAGCTTGAACAGAAACTACTACACTGTTTGCTGTGGCCCAGCTTCCTTTGGTGCAGGAATTGCTGAGAGGTGCAGCAGGTCAGTGTTTGTAAAACAGAGCTGCCACACCCTAATTTAAGTACTTCAGAAGCACCGCAGTGGAAACACAATCCAGAAACGTCTTTATTATTACTTGTCGAATTGCCTAGATTTTAACTTAATAGAAACTGTTAAAATTACTATAGTAGTTCCGAAATAGATAAATTTATTGAATACTTTGTTAAGGTGTCTGCCATAGCACAGATACAATAGCCAGGATTGTATAAAAAGTTACACTCAGGAGTCTATAAACCCTGCAAGCCACTTCTAAATAAACTCTCCCTTTGTTTCTTTTTTTCTATTGCCCCAAATTAGTTTAGCAGCTGTTTTACCAAACTGGAGTGTGTCCCCTGAACTCCATGCAGACCCTCACTGAGTCCGGTGTCAGGTGGCTGGGTAAATCTGCCTTGGTTATATTTTAGGAAAGAAACATTTCAGTTCACTCTTAGTGTATAAAATAATAGAATCAGAGCAAGTGTAACCTGTGAGAAGTGTAGATTGCTATCCCTTTGTACTTCACTGACAGAGCTCAAGTTCCGTTTTAATGTGAAAACACGTTCCTCGTTAGTATAAATTCTGCAGTGCCACCACAAGCCCCGCTGGCTTTGGCTAGGGCAGGGGACAGTTCTGTCCCCACGCTGAGTTAGCTGTTTGTGCACACACAGGCGGGTGTGCTCTTGGATCACAATCAGGGAAGCGTGACTCCTGCTGGTATAACTTGAATCTCTAGTTAGTGACCCACTGAGACACTGAGACACTTGCAAGTCCTTGGGGCCAGATGGGATTCCCCCAGGGCACTGAGGGAGCTGCAGAGGAGCTCGCCCGGCCACTCTCCGTCATTTATCATCAGTCCTGGCTCACCAGAGAGGTCCCAAGCGACTGGAGGTGCCAGTGTGGTGCCCATCCACAAGAAAGGCTGGAAGTCTCTTATATGTATTAAAAGTAAATAGAGTATTTTCATACTAAGATAACAACTTGTTAAAAATCGTCAGGGCAGCAGCGTAGCAGTAATTTTTTCGGGGGTTTGAATGTAGGGCAGCTAGTTGCCAACTGCTCCTGGCAGGTTTGTGGAATCACTGCCACTTTCCATGTGCAAGCTGTACCCTGCTGGATTTAGAATGAGCTGCTGCTGAACTGTGAAGATTAAATTGGATCATTTGGAACTGTGGATTTCCTGCTTAGCATGTTAGTTTTCAGTGACTGGGCTGAGAGAAAAGGTCTCACAGGAAATACCACTCATCGATGCAATTTTCAAAAATAACTAGAATAAGCTGATTTTGATGTCTTTGCTAAGAGAGGACCACTTGCGGCAGTGGCAGGTTTTGTAGTTTGGTTTAGTCGTTATTGACACCTAGAGATGGACAACTCCCCACCTTTTCTTATAGCCAGTGACAGGGTAAGAATGATTGGATATGCTTTCAGGTGGATAGTCATAAATTCTTTGGGTTTCCCTTAGTGTTTTCCTAGAAGTGTTCTATTGTTCAACACTTCAGCAAAACATTTTCCTTTTATATACGTGTATTGAACCATATTGTATAAATAGGGAACCTGCAATTTGCTTTTTTTGCTTCTTTATTGTTTAAGTACAATTTTTTCACATAGTTATTGAGATTTTTATAGTTTATAGTTTCTGCTGTTTAGAAGCATTTCTGGTTTCAGTGAGTCAAGTCTGAGAAGTCAACTTCCCAAAGGTCATATTCTAGGACAAAATATATGACACTCCTGACTCGGGTTAAATGGCCAACTCATTTCCTTGCTCAAAACTCTCTGTACTCCTTTATCCATGCGAAGGTCTGGAAGTTATCTTGTCTCACATGTACTGTTGGGCTTCTGAGGAGAAACACCCCTGGTGAAAGAGCCTGCCCAGAAGCGTGGGTGCCCTTGGAATACCCTGGAGCACTGACACCTTTTGTGGCACCCCCAGCTTAGGTAAGCAGCCTGTGTGCTCAGCAGGGGCTGAGCCCCCTGCCCAGCTGGCAGAGCACACTCAGCCCCAGCAGTGGTTTCAGCAGCCCCAGCAGTGGTTTCAGCAGCCCCAGCAGTGGTTTCAGCAGCCCCAGCAGTGGTTTCAGCAGCCCCAGCAGTGGTTTCAGCAGCCCCAGTGTTGTCACGAGGCTCATGGTGGATGTGTCACAGGCAGCCAGGAATGCCTCCAGTGCCATTCTTCCCTTCTGACACTGCCATCAGTAAGCTTTCTATGAACTGCTGAAATTCTGATCCCTCATCAGCTAGAGCAGCACTAAAGTGTTGTACCAGACTAGTGAACAATGCAGGCATAAAAGTATTAAGGGCTTTAATGGTCTGCTGCTGTTGAATGCAGAGTAAGTGTGATCAGCCAGTAATTGTAGCTATGTCATTTCACATCCTGTAATCTGTGATTCTCTGCACTGTCCAATTTTTTATCTTTTGTTTTTTATTTTGGAAGATCCTGAGATACTGAAAGCATGCAAATGCAGTTGTGTGCGTGAGTAAACTTAATTTTTACAGACAATTTTGAGGTTGTTCTTATATGGTTAATTGGAAGTACAGTTTTTTTCTGAAATAGATTCTGGTAGAGAATATAAATATCAGGTCACTACAGTATGACATTCATGTTGGAAAATTCAGTGTGTTTTTAAGTAGTCACTTGCTTGATCTAGCTCTGAATGACAGCAACTGGAAATGTAGTGCTTTGCGTAGATCAGTGCAGGAGATTAATGTGAAGGAAAGTATAAATGAACTTAATTTTGCTTGTCCGCTTCTTTGTTGCATGTTTGTATCATAAAAATATCTGAAATGTTGTTCAGATCTTCTGTAGCACTGTGTGAACTTTCATAGGTGATGGGAATTGTGTGGCTCTGCACTGTGTGTGTGGCAGTGAAGGAGAAATAGTAAATGCAAGGTAAAATATTCCTCTCAAATGTAAGCTGCACTTTCTTAGATCAGCAACTTGAGCTACTGAAAGAGGCTTAACTCAATTGTTCAACAGGCAGCATTTTTGTGATTAGGAACACATTTCATAGTTCAGCTGACAATTAGCTTGGTAATATTTCACAGACAGTGACATTTGGTGGTTGAAGCAGCTTAGCATATCCCAGTGTTACTGCAGGTTGGAGCACCAACCCACCCATGTCCTGTCTTCTGTCACAGCAGCCACTGAGAACTGGTCAAGTCAAGAAGCTGCAGGAGATGCATCTGTCTGTTAGAGGCATTGTCTGCCTCAGCTATCCCAGCTGCCCCGTCTGGGTCTGACTAGCCGGGCATGAACCACCAGAAGGAGACTGTGACTTCACTGCTTGTGCCATTGCTGTTGATTCTTGCAGAGCTGTGTCCACAAAATCTTCCATTAGCCATCTGGACCACCCTTTGTTCAAAGTTTCAAGTTATTGGTGTTTTGCCGGCGTGTTGACAACAGGGCAGGAAGAAAGTAATTTTTGATTTTTCAGCATTGTAATCTGGATTCCTCAATCTCATCCATGTTACTGCAGGATCAAAGCTCCCATTAACAGAAATTAAAAGGGTCAGTCTGCAACATGGTATCATGATGAGATGCAGATAAAAGGCACAGAATTGCCTCTAAACCTTCTTTCCTTTCTTATCTAAAGCATGCAACAGGAGAGCAGTCTGCACGGTCAGTCATGCAAACTGCATTCCCGTTGTCAAATATTTGCTGGCAATAGCCCAGCCCAGTGTGTTGGTGATTGTTGTCCCTTGCCAGGGAGCCACCAGCCTGTCAGAGGCACTCAGCTTTCACATGGCGAGAGGATTCAGTTGTCAGGATTGGTGTTGCTGGTCGGGTGTGTACCTTGCGGCAGGGACGTGTCATCTCGAGTGAGATCTCGGCATCGCTGCCAAGGAATTACCGAGGCACGTGGAGCTCGCCAGGGAAGAGCTGATGGTCACCTGGGGTGAACACCACAACAGAAACACCCCGTGAAGGCTTTGTCCCTCCTCTAAAAGCTTCTGCCTCCCAAAGGAAATGACACAGCTCTAAAATGTGCTGGGCTCTGGTTCTCACTGCTGGCGGCCTGTCTGCCTGCAGTCGGTGCAGCTGCCTCCCAAAGCAAGCTGCACTGAGCTTCCTGCTCTGAGGCTGCTCTGTGATTAAAGCTATCATTTTCTCTAGTTTTGTGTTAAGAATTATGGTCTGTGGTTTTGCAGTGGAATTTAGGTTCTGAACACAAAACCTGTGTTTTGATAAGATAATTAAGTAGTCACTGCTAAAGGGGTGAATAGAATTACAGGGGTTTTTTTCCCCTTGGTGTATATTGGATAGTCTTGGAAAAAAGTTCTGGCCAAACCAGTGTATTGTGTCTGTGTGAGGAGATTTGGTTGCTCTTTGGAATGCAGTGTGACAGCGTGTTCTGTGACCTACACCTGTAATTCTAGAATGTGCTTGCCACATGGATGTTCTGCTGCAAATGCTAATAAGCTTATTAAGAGTTGTATTTGAGTCCTGCAGTGCCACTTTGTCATCAGGCAGTGGGTTGTGATTTGTGCCCAGGGCAGCAGCTGCTCTGTGCTGGGAGCTCCCTGTTTGAGGAGCATGCTCTCCCACTGCTCCCAGAGAGCTGAACAGGGAAACAAATTCCAGGAGATTCCTGCCAGAACTGGTGTGCTGTCTGATAGCTACACACCGTGGGGGTAGGTCCATTCAGAGTGGTATGAAATGTCTTTATAAGGGAGCATAAACTAGAAAGGTGATCAATTCAGAATTGATTAGGAGTTCTTTTTCTATAATAATGCGATGATTTAAGTTAAAAGAAAAAAGGCTTAAAGCGTTGAGGTATTCCAGCTGTAAAAGAGATGGGACCTCTAAAACTATCCCTCTTGTCTATTTATGCAGGTGCTTAATACCTATCACCTCCAGCTGCAGATACCAAATTTAAGAAGACACACAAAAGTCAGCACTTGTTATTTCAAAAAGTCTGTAAACTGCTGCTTTCCTGGACTCCCAGGCTGCCCAAGCCAGAATGCACTCACACTTTGTGGGGCAAAAAATAGGGATTTTTACTTAAATAGGCAGTTTGTTACTTAGAATGTTATGCAACAAGATGTCTTTTAGAATAATGTGTTCACTAATGCTTCTGTATGTAATGAAAAGGCAGATTAATAGAAATTGCTTGAATGGAAGCAAGTAATGGCTAGCACGTGTTTTACTTTATTCATCTAATGAAAAGATTAGTAAATAACAATAGGTTCACATTCAGAGTTTGCACCTGTGACACTGCCATTTAAATATTGGTTTAGAAGTGAGGAACGGGAAACAGCTGTAAACATAGCCTAAGTGTTTTCTCTTATTTCTGCAAACAAGCAGCACAGTACTGTGTATTTTGAAGGTTTGTGTTTGTTACATGCTGTATAGTTTGCTCTGGAAGAAGCTTGTCTTGCTGACATTTGCTCCAAAACTTGCAGAGCTTCAGCTTCTGAATGGATTTTTTTTTTTTGAAATCACGACATTCTCTGCTAGCATGTGAATGACATTCTGGAGAATCAGCTTTTAGATGGATGTATCACCTAGATTCTGGCTCAGAACTGGAAAATAAGTTATCATCTATGAATTTCTTTGACTTTTTTTGCTTAAGACAAAGTGTCTGAATGAGCTGACTGGAGCCTATGGACCCTTGTGGTATGACATGAAGTTGTATCAAGCCAACCACTGGTGCCAGACTGTGACGACTGGGTCTCTGTGTCATACAAACCTTTGGATATTCTCCATGCTTTCTATTCCAGTCACAGGCCCATGAGGTTTGTGGCGGTCTGTGGGTTATCATATTTGTAAGGCTCTTTATATCAGGTGTTGGAATTAAAATGATTTAGCTGTAGAATTCTGTTTGAAAGCAGCTTTAAATAAAATCCAAGTTGAGAACATATGTCTGAAATGCTCTTTCATATCCGAGCATCCACTGTGCCGAGCTTTTCCAATGCCAGGGCTTGACAGCAATGCCAACCTGTTGGAAGGGGTGGCCAGGAGGAGCTGAGGGCCACGGTTCCCTCTGTGACTCCAGTGTGTTCTCTGCTCTCTGAGTAGAGCAGCAGTAGAAAAGCACAGCCTGCTTTGTGGGAGAGCTCTGTGTCCTGAGTGCAGAACCACGTGTCTGGCCGCCATTCAGGATGTTAGGGTGTGTTTATTCAGTTTGGTTAGGGAGCTCTTACAAGAGTTTGGAAGTGTCCACAATGCCTTGTGTTCTCTGGGTGGGGCAGGAGGCTCTGTGTGTGGAACAGCAGTTTGGGGGCAGGGCTCGGCTCAGACTCTCCACAGCAGCTTTTTGGGTTCTGTCATCTCGTCTGCTTGTTCCGGCAGGAGGGCAGCTGCTGTTGGGCCCTGAACTGCCTTCCTGAGGAGACAGGTGCCAATTAGTCTTCTTTTGCAGGGTTCTTGGAGGGGACCTCCTTGTTTTGTCAGTACTGCTTCTGCCAGGTAAACCTTGAGCTTAGAGCACCTTTTCCCCACTGTTACCGAGTCTCCTGTGTGCTGTGGAAGTCCTCATGGCTGGAGCTGGGAGCAGAGGTCCCTGCAGCGTGCTGGGAGCCGTGGAGCACTGCTGAACCACCCTTCATCCTACTGGAAAGGGAGTGGAAGGAGAGCCCTTCATGAGAGGGAGGTGGTTCAGCCCCACTGTGTGTGATGTGAGTGTGAGGGACCAGCTGGCATGAGCTGTGATCCCTGCTCTGTGTGAGAGACAGAGCTCCTGGGCAGTGCCATTAGGGGAGTTACACTCAGGGAGACACCTGATCAGGAATTTGAGCTGTCAGGTCAGAATGTATGTGCTGTAATCGACCTGTATATAAGACTTGCTTCATCAGATCATTAAATATTTGTGTTCATCTATTTTTATATCGTGTTGAACTTTTTAAAAGTTTACTTAAACTTTTAGAGGTTTACAGTATTGGTTTGAAAAATAATGTGATTGCTCTCTGGAACCCTTTCCTGTGGTTCACAAAAGCTAACTATGGATGAAAACACCCCCAATATCCCCTGATGTGACACAGTCTCGTTTCAGAGTGCTGTGGAAAATGGTTTTAGAAATGCCCACCCTGTGCAGCACTGGTATCCTGTGTCACCCTCAGAAGGTTACATTCCAAAAGTCTATTACAAAGGCTTGGGTTTGGTACCTTTGACCAAGAAATGTAACAAAAGTTGAACTCAGAAGAGGTGAAATAGCACATCTGTGCCCTCAGCCAGTTTGAAATGTTAAGGTTTCCACTTACAGAAGTCACAATGTAGAAGAGTTTAGGGTTTGAAGGTTTGTGATTGTAAAGGTTAGGATAGAGTATTTTCCAGTTTCCTTATTCATAGATGCAATTAAAGACTGACTTTACAGGCACTGATTTTGTTAGATTGTGGGAACATGAGGAGACACAAAAATTTTAATTGCAGGAGGAATAAAATCCAAATATGCTTAAACATGTTTTTCTTTTTGTAACAGGTGATAAATCAACATTTGCATGAATCACTGATTTAAGGAACCATTAAATTTCCACTTTTATAGTTTATTCCCCTAAGAAAGAGTCAAAACAAAAAAACATGATTGTGATGAATCAGTGATTGTTTCCGAGTTAATCCACACCCATTTTTTTAACATCAAGAATGCTTTTCTTTTTATTTTGAAATTTCAGGAGCTCCAATTTCAAAGACTTACCAGAGAACTGGAAGTGGAAAGGCAAATTGTGGCTAATCAGCTAGAGAGATGTAGGCTTGGAGCAGAGTCACCAAGTATCGCCAGCACAAGGTACAGGTCCTGATGACTTTACTTTCATTTGTCCCATAAGTTAAAGGCTTTTTAGTGGTGCTTATGTCCTCTTCATATATTTTCACTGGTAGCTATTCACCTCCTTTAACATCTAAAGTATTAAAAAAATGCAGATTTGCTGTGAAGAGTTATGGGACAGTTTCAAGAGGTCTTCTAATAATTGATTACATTTTCAATAGAATGTATGTAAAGCTTTACTTTCTCTCTAAATATGTTGAATTTTACTTTTTAGATGCAATCCAGAAGAAATATAGTAGACTTGCACATATCTGTATCAAAGTAAGGGTGCTAGTAAAAAGCAGTAATGCAATTATTTATTTTTTGTCTTAAATTAACTAAGCAGTTTCATTCAGCTTTTCTGAAACTGTCATTACATGTGTTTTCAGGGAACACCTTGCTCTAAGTCTGTCAGTAGTGTGAAACATTCCTGATGTATTTTCCGTGCAATGACCGTAACTATGGCAAAGCATTCGCTAGTATTTCAGCTGTAACGAGTATTCTGATTATTTATTTATTTTAATTCCTTAGCAATCCTTGTAAGTCTGAATGTGTTTGGGCACTCACTCATCTCCAGCATGTCAAATGATTGGTAGCTCTTGAATCTGAAAGCCTTGGTGTCCTTACGAACCATTTGTACCTGCAGTTGGGGTTCCAGCAGAGCTGCTGTTGGCGTGGATTTAGGGTGTGCTCTGAACATTAGTGTTTCTTGCCTTAAGTACTCTTTGATTCTGGATTCCTTCAGCAGCAAACCTGGGTATCATTCTGAAATGTTTTTCCCCTGTGGTCATATTTCTGCAAATTAAATGGAAAGTTGGTCCAACAAAAACTTAGGAAACAGGAGGCAATTATTTAAAAATAGGTTTTAAAAATCCAGTGTACCAGCTAACACAGGTGTCTTTATCCATCAGACTGCCTGAGGTGTGAATGCAGTGCTATGTCACTGTTGTGCTGAGGGGTGTGGGCTTAAAGCCTGGGCTAGGCAATGTGTCCTGGCACCTTTGTGGTGTTGGTTAATGCTTTGACTTACTCTGTAAGGGGGATATCCCTCTTAAGAGATGTGTGAGAAGGTGGGGAAAACCAGTTCATCTGTACTTGAAGTAGAGGCTTTCGTTTCTTCACAGGCAGTTGTTTCCAGTGTAGTTAGAAGAGTTGTTGAAAGATTTAAGGGAAAACAATCTCTTAGAGCAGTTTCACAGCAAGCACAAGTAGGACAGCACAATTTAGAGCCATAAGAAGATACCTGTGTTTCCCCAAAGTAGGTGATGTAAATGTTTTGCTAAGGCTGACAAGAAATTAAATAAACATGAAGAGGGCATGGAGAAAACTCTTGGAAATTGAATGCTGTGTTGAGAGATGGGTCACGGGCAGCTGACAGCCTGCTCCCAGAAACAGGGACAGCTTGGTTTGGAAGCAAGGTGATGTTTCTCCTGACCAGATGAAAGAGTTGCCTGGCAGAGTCTTATATTAAAAAACAAACAACTGGCCCTCCCCATGAAACAATTACAAGCCTAAAAAAAAGCCAGCAGAACTAAACCATAAGAGTCATACAACTTTTTATTTTTATCCTTTGTTCAAGTTTTCTGTCCCTGAGGAAATCAACAATTCTTTGTTTCAAAGCCAGTGCTTTAATCTCTTTTATTGTGGTTAAAATGTTTGGGAGCATTCCATGTCAGAGTCCAGCTGAAGGGTTTGCTGACCTCAGTGGCCAGAGCAGTTCTCTGATTTACCCACTGCTGTCCTGGCCCTGGTGTGGCTCTGCTGCCAGTGATGGGACTGTCACCTCCCAGGGGGCACCTTAGGGACTCCCACCTCACTGCAAGGTTCCTTCTGCTGCTTTTGGTTTTGAGAAATGAGTGTTGCTTTGTACCTATGGACAAAGCAAAACAAAAACAGGTCCTGGTAGGTCAAGCTTGTTTGTCTGTTCCCACCTGTGTTACAGGTGCATTGTAACTGCAGGCAGGGCAGAGGAGTAGCTGATTTGCTGTCCTGGGAGGGGTGGGAGGGATGGCAATGAGACCTGATCTGCAGATCCTCAGAGGCTGTAGTGTGATGGGTGGAGTAGGAAGCACTCAGTCAGCTGCAGCCCTGGAGTACAGTAGAGTTTATTCTTGTGTACCTGTAAGTTACTTGCATGTTAAACTTATTTCTTCTCATAATTAATTTTTATAACTGGGTACTGTGCTCAGTACTCTTAAGATATTTCCTGGCATCCCATACACTTTCAAACCTCTTAAGAACTTGAAATGACACAATTAGTGTCACATGTGAGTATTAAATAGCTTTACCAGTGCTATGCATGACAAGGCTGGAGATAACAGACTGGGAAATCCGTGTGAGGTTTCAGCTGCCTCCTCTGCTCTTGTTTTGTGCTGTACCATGCACAGGTTTCCGTCAGAAGCCGCTGGGCTGTTCAGCACCCATACAGAGGCAGTATTGCAGCTGCCATTCCCTCTGGTGTGGCTGGCTCTGCTGGGTTCAGGTCTGGGCTGCCAGGTGTGTGGGAGCACACTGGGGTGAGGGGGACAGCCGTGTGGGAGCACACTGGGGTGAGGGGGACAGCCGTGTGGGAGCACACTGGGGTGCAGGAGGGCAGCCATGGGGCTCAGGCAGATGTGTGGGAGCACACTGGGGTGCAGGGGGACAGCCGTGGGGCTCAGGCAGATGTGTGGGAGCACACTGTGGTGCAGGGGGACAGCCGTGGGGCTCAGGGAGACGTGTGGGAGCACACTGGGGTGCAGGGGGACAGCTGTGGGGCTCAGGCAGATGTGTGGGAGCACACTGTGGTGCAGGGGGACAGCCGTGGGGCTCAGGGAGACGTGTGGGAGCACACTGGGGTGCAGGGGGACAGCTGTGGGGCTCAGGCAGATGTGTGGAACACACTGTGGTGCCAGGGGACAGCCATGGGGCTCAGACGTGTGGGACAGGCTGTGGTGCCAGGGGGACAGCCGTGGGGCTCAGGCAGACATGAGGGACAGGCTGTGGTGCCAGGGGGACAGCCATGGGGCTCAGGCAGATGTGTGGGACAGGCTGTGGTGCCAGGGGGACAGCCTTGGGGCTCAGGCAGATGTGTGGGAGCACACTGTGGTGCAGGGGGACAGCCGTGGTACCGCAGCACTGAGCCACACTGCCCAAGCCTGACTCTCACAGCTGCCTGCTTCTTTTCCTCCAGTTACTGTTGGGTGACTCGGGAAGGCTGAGTGGTGTGGGGAACCAAAAGGCTCTTGCTTATCAATGGGACAGTCCTGCACTGATAACAGCAACTTGTCACACACACTTCAAGGGGAGTGTGTAGCTGGCACACCTGACTCTTTGGAATGCAGCCCCTTGGGCAGCACCAGAACTGATAAAGGAAATTTTAACACTTCTGACAGTCACTTTGATTAATGATGTGCCTGCCTGAGGTCCTCTGGGTTTTGAAAGATCAGATCTATTTCATAGCCACAAGGGTGGTTCATTTTCTCTGCTTTTCCCACTAGAACAGACGAGGCAGTTTCTGGAGCAGCAGGCAGTATTGCAGAGCAGTTCAGCACGGTGCTGCACTCTGTGATGGACACTCAAACTGCCACTGAGGTGCACATGTACTGCATTTCATGGGCACATGTTTTTCTCACCCAAGCTGTGCCTTCTGTCCCACCTGAGGGGCAGTGCCATGTGGGACACCCCAAGCTGTGCCCACCCCACTGCCAGGGTGTTCCACAGCAGGCAGGGGTGTGTTTGTCCTGACCTGACCGCTCTCAGTGAGCTCATCTGGGGTAATTCTCTTCACAGAAACTGCTTGCAGTTTGCTCCAATGATGTGTCAAATACTTCAGCATTTCCAAGGGTATATTTGAAATTGTTTGTGTTACATTAATGTTACCAAACTTTCACGGTAAATTATAAACTCAAAAAAACCTGTCTTGAGAATCAGAGCCAGAGTGCTTTTGTGGTGTGCTATCATTTATCTTGCTCCACAGAAAGTTATTCATGTCTGCATAAAAAATGAGTGAAACTTGTGAAGTATTTTGTCACAGTTTCCAAATCCATGTTTTTGTTTCATTTACTCAGACTGTAAGCCTTTCTGAAATTCCACCAAAGCTTTTGAATGCCGAAAGACTTGAGGAAAGAATTTGAAGGTTTTAATGCAATTTGCTGATGATCAAATATGAAAAAAACCCTGTAGCTTACAGATTAGTTGCTCTGGTGCCAAGTTGAAGAGTGATGGTTTAACTCTGACTTCAGCTGGATATGTCAGTACTTATTACCTCACACAGGAGGAGCCTGGACCACAGCACAGGGCCGTTGTTTTTCCTGTGAGTGTCCACCTCCTACTCAGCAGAGTGGCTGTGCTGGCTGAGCTGTGGCTCTCTGGGGCTGGAGCAGAGTGAGCTGTGTGCTGCACGGGTGGGTGTGTAGATCAGGTGGCACACGTTAGCTGTCCTGCTCACAAAGGGCAACCACCCCCCGGGCACCCCCAGCGCCGGGTACAGCAGGAGCTCAGGGGCAGGGCCCTGGCACATCTGACTGCCAGTCCCTCAGGCATTCCCTTAGCTAAGGGATACATCAGTCCCTGCCCTGGGGACTGGCATCCGTCAGGATGAGCGACCACATCTGGGGGTAGTATTGCAGATTTCAGTATTACAGAGTTCAGCTTTCTGAATTCACCCCCAGAGCGCAGTGCTTGCCTGGGTCAGCCAGCAAGCCCCAGGCCCACCTGCTGCTGGTGGCAGCGCTGGTGAGTTTGAGTGGGGAGCGTGGGATGCTGTGGTACCTGGTACAGGCTCTGACAGAATGGGTAGAGGAGTGAGGCGTGTTGGTGAAATCAAGAGGATAGCTGTTAGGAAAACTGAAGACTGAAAATTACCTCATTTAGTTCAAATATCTGTGAAAATTTCTGCTTACCTGTATCAGTAAGAGCAGCAAAAATACGAAATCTCATTACACTGATTTTCCTGGTTGCCCATTGCTTGCAGTGTGCGTTACAAGTTTATAGAGTTGAGTCGATGGCCCCTACACCACGAGTTCAGTTGCACAAAGCTGTGAGCCTTCACACTGCACAGAGCTGTAAATGTGTTGCTGGTGTGGATGTTTAGAATGGGAGATAAAGGACAAGTAGAACAATACATTCAGCCTGAACAGACACTTGGGCACTGGCTGGCAGCTCTGCAGCAGCGAGCCCGGATCGCTGGGAACAGGCCGTCCCTGCCGCTGCCTCACAGCACAGATGTATTCCAGGGATGGAAGCCTACCCAAGCAGGGACTTGAAATGCTGCAGAAATATGTGTGAAGTACATACATTTTAAACAGAATTATATTTTTAGCTTTTTACAGCTTTTCACCATTTTATAAATATTTAATAAATAACACTAATTTTTTTCAGCTGTTGCCTTTTTTTGATGACAACAGCAGTATAGCTAACCAGTGAGGGTAGGCAATGGAAATCACTGCTTTTCTCTCGAGTGGTGCTGTTTAAAAAGAAATACTGTTCACCTTATGGAGTACTTGCAAATATAACAGACTTAAACTGTTTCGTGTTCTGTAATACCTGTGAAAGATGCACTGAGAATTGAACTGTCCAGGCTGGGAACTGGGGATCATAGTCGTGTTTACATAATTTTAAAACAAATTAGCACACTGCTTAATAAAATCAGCAATGTGAAATCAGAATTTCCCTCCATGTCAGTGCTGAAGCCTTGCTGTCCTGGGCACAGGTGCTGGCCTGGTCCTGGCTGTGACCTCCAGCAGCCACCTCTGCCTTTGCAGGGTGGCACAGCCTCGTCACGGAGAGGGATGGTGGCCCCTGCTCTAACCTGGAAACCCAAAGCTGGAAAGAGTTTGTTTGGAAGGTGCCATGTGAAAATGTGAAACAGTGCTGGTGATCCTTAGTGGGTTTTGTCTGTAAGTGACTTCCTACAAAACCTTTTCCATTTATCAGATTACTATTTTTTCCACCTTGGCAGCTGGTTCACTTCTGTGTCTAAAACAGCTTTGTACTAAACCTGTGATACAGCAAAGAAAAGGGGTGAAATTAAGAATGGGACAAAACCAGAAAACAACCAAATTACAAAAGCAGAAGTGAAACAAAACCTCAAAACAAACAAGCAGAAAACAATCCAGATATTTAGGAAATATGAGTGAGGAAAAAAATGCAAGGGGTCAAAAAAAAAAAAAAAAAGGCATAGATTGATTTCAGCAGAGTTTGTATGCATGCTCCATCTCTAGTTACCAAATATTCATGATCCTGTCATAGTATATATCTCTGTTTTCTCAAACTGAAAACTGTATATCACACCAAACTGTTCTGAAAAGAAAGTATAATTTCTGCATGTCTACTCTGCTAACCTAATTCTTTTTGAAGGATAATAGTGGACTAAAATGAAGCATTTCCCGAAGTGCAGTCCCCCACACGTGTAGCTTTCCTGTGGATGTCTCTCCTGTTATCGTCAGGAAGGGGGGGCACAGCAGCTCAGCAGGATGTGACCATGCTGCCTTTTAGTGGAATGAAGTGCACTGGACTCACTGCTCAAAGCTGAAGGACTTGGTAACTTCAAAACATTTCACCTGCAAGGTGACAAAAGCAGGTGATGATGTCAGTAGGTGATGTGTGCTGGGCTCGTTCCAGAATCCTTCAGTAAGAGCCAAGTTAAATGTTTAACTAATTGAAGTGCTGATGAAGCAGCTTTCTGCGTGTGACCTGTGGTCAGAGCAGCCTTTATCACTCCTGCCTCCTGTAGCTGGGAAGGAAGTTGCAGCAGCCAGGTGTGCTGGGCAGGGGTGAGCTCAAGGGTTACAGTCCTGTGGCAGTGAAGTGGCTGTGTGTGCTCAGCTGGTGGTGCCTTCCCCAGCACCACGGAGCCGTGTGGGCTCAGGGGGAGGAACTGGCTTTCCAGAAAGTCTGAGGAGCAGAGCAAAAGGGAAAGAGTGTAAAACTGTCTTCAGGTAGCGTGAAAATTCCAGGTCCAGAGGTCACAGAATCTGTCAAATGGGCTTTATATTTCTTCAATCCAGAGGACCAGAGTGTCAATGAGTAAGAGTAATTGATTAATGACCAGTTGTGTGCAAGTCTGCTCAGTGAAGAGTACGGAATATATTGTAATGTAATGAATTTGCATAGATTAACTGCATTCAGAACTCAGCTTTCAATAACAAAAATTAATTTCATTTTATATAAATTCTTTTTAATCTAATACCAGTTTGGGTACAAATTTCCTGATGATTTTGTAAAAGTAGAAATATTTTTAAAGATTTCTTTAAAACAGTCACAAGGTTCAGTTTACAAGCAAAAAAGGCAGTCAAGTTGCACAGAATTTCCGTTGGTGTGTGGCTACAATTCCCAAATTACACTAGAGAAACATTCTTGAGTTACTGCACTGGTTAGATTCAATGGCAGCGTACTAGAAATGAGAAGTAGTTTTAGTTTTTTATTTAAACTAGATGAACTTTAGGCCAAGGGTGTGCAGGAATTGAGATCTGGTGGCCTTGGCAGTGGTGGAGCAGCCAGGTGATGGTAGCACAGCTCCTCTGCTGCAGAGTTCAGGTGTCTGGGGGTGCTCCTGCCTTCCTTGTGTGCCACACTCACCCAGCCTGATATGCTGTAACAGCTTCAGAGAGCTGCATGTGCAGCCGTTCATTCCCTCCTGTTAGCTGGGGGCTGTGACCTTCTTCCCTGAGACGCCTTAGCAGGCTCGGCCATGCAAAATCTAGGCTTGTTTAAATCCCAATTTAAACTCCACCACTAAAGGTAGTTTAAACTAATCCATCTGCCTTTGCCCTCGAGTGGAGTGGCAGAGCTCCCTGAGGCACAGCAGGTGAGTTTGGGGGAAGGTAGCTGCTGGTGTTGAGGGTAGGTTGGTCCAACCCCCAGGATGATGTGCAGTTGTGCTTTTTGCTCCTCCTGGTCCGGGACGTAGCTGGGTCCGTGTTTGGACTTGGTGCTCTGGCATCAGGGTGTGTCCCAGCACCTCAAAGGGATTGCATCAGGGACTAAGGCACCTAAATGATTGGTTTCATTTCAGGAAATAAGGATCAACAACTGTTCACGCTGCTGTGCTGAAGTTTTTTGTAATTGATGGCTGTGGTAGAAGGAAGTAAAATAAAAATAATTTAGAAAGAGATACATCTTACCCAAAATTCCAGGCTCATGCTGATATTTAGACATTATACAATCTGATGAACTTGCCTGTTTTTCCTTTAAATAGCTTTTTATTTGGAAAATAGCAACTTATAATCATTGCAAAAATAATGTAAGAGTCAAAGTTTGGTAGCTTATATTAGAATGAGGAAATACATTTTCCCACAAAAATATGTAGAGTATCTAATGCCAATAACACATGGATGAGTTGTGCATTTGTCTGCAAAGGTGGCCGTGCAGCAGTACCACTGTGAGCACAGGAAAGCACATGGTTGGGTGGAAGGACAAAATGGGGAAGATAGTTTGATATAAAATCATTCTTGGAAAAATGCAGGAGAAGTTGGGGCTTGTGCTGGTATCAAACTTGCTTGGTCTGTGCCATAGTTGTTTCTGAGGGTGTCTCGTTAACCAGGACAGGTGAGATCTGTCACCTCCTCACTCTCAGGTGTAGCTGTGAGTCAGGTGGTTTGACTTGTCCCACACAAAGGATCAGGATTCTCTGGAAGATTGGAAACTGAGGTAACAGTGAAAATAATGAAAAGA
This sequence comes from Empidonax traillii, assembly GCF_003031625.1. NCBI lineage: Eukaryota > Metazoa > Chordata > Aves > Passeriformes > Tyrannidae > Empidonax > Empidonax traillii. The sequence goes on along the minus strand of NW_020956672.1, from coordinate 61,521 downwards.
AACAGACCCACAGTTCTTAAGCTGATTTAAATGCTGTAGAGTGGAGATTCCCAGCGCTGCTGGGCTGGCCCTGAGCAGTGACTGCTCCTGTCCCAGGGTGCTGACAGCACACACTGGCTGTGGGCTGATGGCTGTGGGCTGGTGGCACACGCTGGCTGTGGGCTGATGGCTGTGGGCTGGTGGCACACACTGGCTGTGGGCTGGTGGCTGTGGGCTGGTGGCTGTGGGCTGATGGCACACACTGGCTGTGGGCT
>NW_020956672.1:58519-61246 GCF_003031625.1 Empidonax traillii | reverse complement strand
AGCTGGTGGTGCCTTCCCCAGCACCACGGAGCCGTGTGGGCTCAGGGGGAGGAACTGGCTTTCCAGAAAGTCTGAGGAGCAGAGCAAAAGGGAAAGAGTGTAAAACTGTCTTCAGGTAGCGTGAAAATTCCAGGTCCAGAGGTCACAGAATCTGTCAAATGGGCTTTATATTTCTTCAATCCAGAGGACTAGAGTGTCAATGAGTAAGAGTAATTGATTAATGACCAGTTGTGTGCAAGTCTGCTCAGTGAAGAGTACGGAATATATTGTAATGTAATGAATTTGCGTAGATTAACTGCATTCAGAACTCAGCTTTCAATAACAAAAATTAATTTCATTTTATATAAATTCTTTTTAATCTAATACCAGTTTGGGTACAAATTTCCTGATGATTTTGTAAAAGTAGAAATATTTTTAAAGATTTCTTTAAAACAGTCACAAGGTTCAGTTTACAAGCAAAAAAGGCAGTCAAGTTGCACAGAATTTCCGTTGGTGTGTGGCTACAATTCCCAAATTACACTAGAGAAACATTCTTGAGTTACTGCACTGGTTAGATTCAGTGGCAGCGTACTAGAAATGAGAAGTAGTTTTAGTTTTTTATTTAAACTAGATGAACTTTAGGCCAGGGGTGTGCAGGAATTGAGATCTGGTGGCCTTGGCAGTGGTGGAGCAGCCAGGTGATGGTAGCACAGCTCCTCTGCTGCAGAGTTCAGGTGTCTGGGGGTGCTCCTGCCTTCCTTGTGTGCCACACTCACCCAGCCTGATATGCTGTAACAGCTTCAGAGAGCTGCATGTGCAGCCGTTCATTCCCTCCTGTTAGCTGGGGGCTGTGACCTTCTTCCCTGAGATGCCTTAGCAGGCTCGGCCATGCAAAATCTAGGCTTGTTTAAATCCCAATTTAAACTCCACCACTAAAGGTAGTTTAAACTAATCCATCTGCCTTTGCCCTCGAGTGGAGTGGCAGAGCTCCCTGAGGCACAGGAGTGAAGTTTGGGGGAAGGTAGCTGCTGGTGTTGAGGGTAGGTTGGTCCAACCCCCAGGATGATATGCAGTTGTGCTTTTTGCTCCTCCTGGTCCGGGACGTAGCTGGGTCCGTGTTTGGACTTGGTGCTCTGGCATCAGGGTGTGTCCCAGCACCTCAAAGGGATTGCATCAGGGACTAGGGCACCTAAATGATTGGTTTCATTTCAGGAAATAAGGATCAACAACTGTTCACGCTGCTGTGCTGAAGTTTTTTGTAATTGATGGCTGTGGTAGAAGGAAGTAAAATAAAAATAATTTAGAAAGAGATACATCTTACCCAAAATTCCAGTCTCATGCTGATATTTAGACATTATACAGCCTGATGAACTTGCCTGTTTTTCCTTTAAATAGCTTTTTATTTGGAAAATAGCAACTTATAATCATTGCAAAAATGATGTAAGAGTCAAAGTTTGGTAGCTTATATTAGAATGAGGAAATACATTTTCCCACAAAAATATGTAGAGTATCTAATGCCAATAACACATGGATGAGTTGTGCATTTGTCTGCAAAGGTGGCCGTGCAGCAGTACCACTGTGAGCACAGGAAAGCACATGGTTGGGTGGGAGGACAAAATGGGGAAGATAGTTTGATATAAAATCATTCTTGGAAAAATGCAGGAGAAGTTGGGGCTTGTGCTGGTATCAAACTTGCTTGGTCTGTGCCATAGTTGTTTCTGAGGGTGTCTCATTAACCGGGACAGGTGAGATCTGTCACCTCCTCACTCTCAGGTGTAGCTGTGAGTCAGGTGGTTTGACTTGTCCCACACAAAGGATCAGGATTCTCTGGAAGATTGGAAACTGAAGTAACAGTGAAAATAATGAAAAGAAACAGACCCACAGTTCTTAAGCTGATTTAAATGCTGTAGAGTGGAGATTCCCAGCGCTGCTGGGCTGGCCCTGAGCAGTGACTGCTCCTGTCCCAGGGTGCTGACAGCACACGCTGGCTGTGGGCTGATGGCTGTGGGCTGGTGGCACACTCTGGCTGTGGGGCTGGTGGCACACACTGGCTGTGGGCTGATGGCACACTCTGGCTGTGGGGCTGATGGCACACGCTGGCTGTGGGGCTGATGGCACACGCTGGCTGTGGGCAGGTGGCACACACTGGCTGTGCTATGCTGTGTTGTGCCACTGATGTAACCTGAAACAGGAACTGAGTGTCATGGATCACAGTCTCACCTGTCCTGGAGCAGACAGGTTACCCTGCTGGGTGCTGTGACATACAGTAAGTTACAGTGAATAATTCCCACTGCCCAACACAAAATAACCAGTGGTTCAGTTGTCAGGTGTAAAGCACTGCAGAGTCCTATTTACCTGGCCTATTGAAACTTCACCTGCTGGGGTTCTTTGTACAGTTTCCTGTGCTTTGCTTAAAAACAAAATAAAAAAAGAAATCCAAACTAGCCACATGGTTCATTTTTGTGATTTTTTTTTCTTTCTGCAGTTCTACTGAGAAGTCATTTCCTTGGAGATCCTCAGGTATTATCTTTATGTGTACAATTTGCTTTAAGCCCAAAAAGCTTTATTTTCTTGGCATTCATTGCTTGTTTTGACATGACTGGAATGTTTAGCAACAATGCTACGTGTCTTTTCCAAGTATCTTTTCCAAAGTGTGACATGTTCTTTGTCACACGAGACGCTTGTGTGTTCCTCTGTTACCGTAAAAGGTGCTTGAGCTTAGGGATAGTTGCAGGTACTTTTCTTGCA
>NW_020956672.1:33384-55803 GCF_003031625.1 Empidonax traillii | reverse complement strand
TTAGATTCTACTTTATCAGCTGCAATCTGAAAATACTGGAGTTAAAGATGGATGAAAACACTGCCTTAAGTCACCTTTTTTCTGACTGTAGGTAGTGGTTTATGTCAAAAGCACCAGCAGAGGATAAGATGTAACCAGAGCTGTGATTGCTTTCTGCATCAGTAAAATTGTACAGAATTTTCACAGAAATATAAAATGATGTTGTTTTGCAGGTGCTTATAAATAGAATAGATCAGCAGCCATTTATAAAAAGGCTATTATTTTATTCAGGGCACTCCTCATGATTTCTGGTAGTGGAGAGAAATAGAAAGACAACAATTTGTTTTATTGTGCATTCTGGCTTTGTTAGACAGTCTAAACAATCTTTATTTTTTAGCCCTGTGAAAGCATTTGCCTGGTGGCCAATGTGTGATGGAAGCAGGGTTGGGCTCAGAGCTCAGTCTGAGCAACATCTGCACTGCACGGCACAATTGGACCTTATTCTTCCTGGGTGTCTCTCCCCAAACTGATGATTTGTCAGTCTGACACTGATTTAGTATCATGTAATGTCCAGGAACTGAAATAACAGGACCTTGTATTAGTGAAACAAAAAAGACTGAAGATTAAAGTATTGAAGCTGGATGTAATTCTAATGTAAATGTCTGAGTCCCCCAAGTGTTTTATTCCCAAGAACATGAAATACCCACTGGTGGCTGTTACCCTCTGGTGTTGAGCTGGTGTAACAGGCTGGGAAGAGAGTTGGTTAGTGTTGGTCCTCTGGATTGTTCCTAGGCATGCTGATGATTGAACTAAGGGAAGCGTAGTAACACATCTTATTAAATCCTTTTAAATTTGGTCATAATACTGTTATTGTAGTAAATAGGATCAAATTTTATAAGCTGGTTTTGACCTAAGAATGGTACTACTGATAAATAACTGTGCTGACTGTCTAGAATTTTGAAGACTGATTGATTTTTTTAAAATATATTTTTTTGATCCAAACTGTTCAAACATTCCTCGTAGCAGTAATTACTGACTAATGTTTTAGGATGAATGGTACATTATGGTTCATTGTGCAGACAGGGAGACACCAGCACTTTGTGTCCAGCTCCTGGTAAAGCCCAAGGATTTCTGTGCAGCAGGAATTGCTGCCCAGAGCCCGCAGCTCCTGGCATGGAGCAGCCCTCGGGACTGGGCTGGTGCTACTCCACATGTTCCCTTTGGGTTCACTCTGGGCTCCTTCAGGAATTTCTGCAGCAAGACTTTCCATTTCTGGTGTTACCTTTAAACATAACCTCCATTGCCTGTTCCCTCTGCTCAGGGAGGTTCAGGTTGGACATTGGGAAGATTCCCTCATGGAAAGGGCTGTGCTGCCCAGGGCAGTGCTGGAGCCCCCGTCCCTGGAGGGATTTCCCAGCTGTGTGATGGAGCCCCTGGGACAGGGGTCAGGGGTGGCCTTGGCAGTGCTGGGGAGTGCTTGGGCTCGATGGGCTCAGAGGGCTTTTCCAGCTCCAGGGATTCTGTGATTCTGCTGCCTGTTCATAACATGATGGCATTTGAATGGTTCATATTTCTGTCGAAATCATGTTGATTCAGCATCATCATCTTTGTCCTTTTTTTCCCCTACACTGTTTAATTTTTTCCTTTCCTCATAAGAGTGTTGCCGTGTCTCCTTTTTTTTTCCCTATGGCACTGTCCTTTGTACAGCTGAACATTCAGCTGACATTCTCAGAGCTGAAGTTAGCTCGAGCTGCTGAGAAGCAAATATTTAGATGGTAGTACATGAAGAAAAAATTAGATAAAATTAGCAGCAATGCTGTTGATAGTACACAAACAGTGATGAAACTGAACTCAGCCTTTTGTATGTGGAGGTGTCGATTATAGGCCTTTAAAACAAGGGTAGCTGTCCTCTGGGCACAGTTGCACAGTGTTTCTGCTCTACAGAGTAGATAAACTAGGTAATCAATTAATTTTTCATTAAAATAAGTTGGAACGTATATTTGAAAAATTAGAATTGTAAAACTGCATCAAAACTTCGAGGAAACCAAATTCTCAGATATTCATGTTAACATTCTTTTTATTGAGTCTGGGGGATGACTCCTGTCTGCCAGTAAACTGTTTCTGCTGGGAGTGAGTCCTTTTTTAGTATGTGTGAGAAAATGATGGTGATTGAGTTTGCAGGAAACTTGCATAGGAAACATTGGATTTATCTAATTAATTTATTCTTTCAGATCCTCCACCCACCGGTGTAAGCAAACCCCAGGTGTCAGAGGGTGTTCACACCAATGCTTATGACATTAGAACAGAAGCAGAGCAAGGGACCCTCTACTCGCCAGAGCAGACATCTCTCCATGAAAGTGAGGGTCTGTTGTGTGCATTTTAAATATTAGAATTTCTGTAGTGATGGTATAAAAATGTAATAGTTATGAATGCAACGAATAACAAATTTATATAAGACTTTGTGAAGTTATTGATGCTTTTATTCTTATGCTGGCTTCATATCTACAGGGTCTGTAGGTAACTCAAGGAGTTCAACACAAATGAATTCTTATTCTGACAGTGGTTACCAGGAAATAAGCAGTTTCCATAACAGCCAAAACTTGAGCAAGTCAGAGCTCAGACAGCAGCATTCCCTTGTTGGACCGACCAACAACCATGTGGGGAGGAGCTCCCGTGCTGAAGGGCAGACGTCAGTCCAGGTACCCTGACCAGTCCCTGCTCCTCTGGCTGTGCGTGGGCTCCACTGGGGTTTCGGGACAGCAGCTCACAGCTGGGCCTCCCTTTGTGTGGGCTGCAGTTCATGATGTGAAATGGCAGTTTTGTTTAACACTTTCACGGGTTAAAAAGCCAAAATGGCTCGTGGCAGACAGGCTTGTTTGGGAGGATCACACACGTGTGATTTGGGTCATTCACGGGAGCTGAAAGGAAGTACCACTTGTGAGGACTCCTGACTGCAGAGTACGCTGCTGGCAGGGTACCGAGAAGGTACCACTCACCCAGAATTCATTGTGATAGTGTGGAAAACCTCCTAGAATTTAGCCTGTATGTAAACTTAGTGCTTAAAGGAAGGTGCTGTTTGTGTTCCTTCTAATGTTTCTGGCTTTTCCCCTCCTTTTCCAGTAAATGAAACGATAGTGAGACGGTAGTTGTCAGAACTTTATGAGCTTATCTCAGAACTCTGCATTACTGCTCATGGGTTTCCAAAGCGGTCAAGTTGTGAGGAGGGAAAGCCTAGGTGCAGATTAACATAAGAAACCAAATGAGAATGAAGAACAGATAGGTTTTCAACGTTAAATTACCATTTTATATACTGTGGAACACTGGTTAGAAAAAGTTACAGGAAACCTTGCAGGGATGCTGCTTAGGGTTAAAGCTACCCTTCCGCTGCCTGTATATACCACTAAACTGTGTGCCTTTCTTGCTGACTTGTCTCTTTTACAGGAGAACACAGTGGGATTTTATGAAACTCACAAATGTTTTTGTTTTGAAACAGCCCTCAGTAAACAGTGCTACCAACCGAGTGATGAGGCGGGTCAGTTCGGTCCCATCCAGGGCACAGTCTCCCTCCTACGTGGTCAGCACCGGCGTGTCCCCGTCGCGGGGGTCTCTGCGGACGTCCCTGGGGAGCGGGTACGGTTCTCCCAGCGTGGCTGAGCAGAGATCCCTGGCTTCCCACGGGTACTCCTCCACCACTCTGCCCGTGCAGCGGGCGGCGTCCCCGTTCGCGGCGCACAGGCCCGCGTCCCCCTCGGCCGTGCGGCGCGTCGGCTCGCTCACGTCCCGCCAGGCGAACCCCAACGGCAGCTCCTCCCAGTACCAGACCGTGGGCAGAGTGGGCTCTCCCCTGGCCCTCGCCGACGTGCAAACCAGAGTGGGTTCTCCGTCCCAACCTCAGCTGGGATCCTCCTCCCCGAAGCGTTCCGGCATGACGGCGGTTCCGCAGCACTTGGGAACGACGCTGCAGAGGACGATTCACGATGTCGAGCAGTACGGACAGCAGTACGAAATCTATGAGAGGATGGTGCCCCCCCGGCCTGACAGCCTCACAGGTGAGTGACAGGTACAGACACGGGTAAAGCTCCACGGGTCACAGCTGTACAGAACCTGGGTGTTGGGGTGAGACGTTGTAGCGCTGGGACGTAACTGAGGAGGATGTGTCAAAGCAGTTGTAAATACTGATGTCAAACACTGTATCAGTCACAAGTTCCTGGTGAATACTGGCTTTCTCTATGGTTACTCACTGCTGGCTAGGCATTGAATTAAATCCGATTATTTAAGTCGCTAAGTGAAATTTTCAGTTTTCCAGAGGCATGTCAGCATTTTCAAAGATAAAGTACATTTGAATGTGTGTGCAGGCTGTACATAAAGTAAGAGATACTAGCCTGGAATTAGTATTATGCCTAGTTCTTTCTTAAAATATGTAACTTAACACCGCTGAATATTAATCTTATTTTCCACTAATATTTCACGTCTGTCTCATACGTCAAGTTAAATATAGGGTAACCATTTTAATACTAGCTTAAAATAAAGCCCTAAAAGGTAGAATCTATTAATCTGAGAGGTAATTCTTATAAAGATGCAGTTACTCTCCATTTTAAGTTGTGTGTGTGACTGGTTTTGTTCTGACCATCATCTGAATGGTGATTTTCCAATCGTGCACTTTTGAACAGACAGCAATGTCTGTTTTTTCTTTCAAACTGTCACACTGCAGGAAGCTCCAAAATGCTCTCATTCCTCAGCAAGAGGTGTATCTTGTCCCTCACCTCTGCTTGCAAGGCACAATAATCTGCCAGCTTGATAAGAGTGTGGGAATGAGTTTGATGGGAAAGGCTGGGCAGTGTTGTAACAGGCTAGGACTGCATCATTTCTGGTGTAACAGCAATCTTGCCCTTTTAAAATATTAACAAGGTACTTAACAAATACCACTGCTTGGGAATATCACCTTGTCTAAACAGGTGAACTGACAGATCTTTAGAAAAATAGTTATCGGGATAGTGAATCAGTAATTCAGAAACAGACACTTTAAATGGGATGTTTTCAGAATGAAGGAAGTAATTAGCAACACGGTAGTCAAGCTGAGAGAGCATCTTATTTTATAGCCATCTGAACTGTAATCTTTCCAGGAAACTTGAAATACCCTCACTTCCCTGTACTTTGTGTTACAAACTAAGAATCCCTTAGTATTATTAAAAACTCCTGCATTTTCAGTATAAATTAGTTTTCATGTTCCTTTAGAGGGAGCAGTTCAATATAACACCTGAAATCTGAAACTTAAATTTGTAGATGATCAGTTTTCTGGGAGGAATTTTGGAAGTGGGAAAGGTTAGTGCTGTGGCAGCCTTCAGTATAACCCAGAGTTCTTCCTGCTGTGTAAGCATGAGGAGAGGATGGATGTGTGATCAGCTCCTCCCTTCCTTCTGTGCTTGCAGTCTCCATTTCCATGGGGTGTATGGTCAGAGGTGAGTGTCTTCCCAGGACATGGCACTGTCACCTGCAGGGGGGGTCCAGCTGTCCCCTCAGCCTGGTGAAGCCCCTCTGTTCTCATCACCTGTAGATGTGTTTCCTTAGTGATGGCCCAAAGGTTCCCTTGCAGACGCTGTGGCAGAGCAGGTGTGTGATTTTGGGGGGAAGTACTCAAATGCAGGATCCATTTGGTCACACATCACTGCTCCATTGTACTTTTGAAGTTGTTCTGTAATCTCTGTCATTTCGTCACCCTTGCAAAGTTCATTTTGCACGTCCTGTTACTTTGATAGCTGCCAGAGCTTTGAGGTAATGCCAGTGTGGGCAAAGCTGTACACATTTATATTTACACTCTGCATGAAATACTAATATATAGCAAGGTGAAAACAAAAATCTATCCCAGCTGCAGCATAGCTATGTGTATCTATTCACAGCACAGGCTATTTAAACCTTTAGAAAGACTTTTCTCCATGTGTTTAAATCTCTGCTGCCACTAGTGAGCAGATGTTTGCTCTTACTGCTATGGACTGTTTCATTTCAGGATTACAGCCCCCTCTAGGCTGTGCCCTCTGTCACAGTGGGATTTCTGTCAGGTCCACACTGACCCTGTCATTGCTGAACCTGTGCACTGCATGTGCTGACTCAGCTTTTATTCCGAATCGTGAAATGGATTAGACTTTCAACTGTAAATGCTACCAAAAATATTGAGTTGGAAAACTTCATATTGTCAGTGTCTTTTTGTCAAAGAAAGGCTGCTTTGTCAGCGAGTCTTTCAGTATGGGTCATTTAATAATGGCAAAAAAAGTAACGACTAAATCTTTGTGACTGTAGATGTAACCAACACCTTTTCTTGGTGAAGGCAGAGAGATTCAGTGCTGCCAGCTGGATTCCTTTGCACCGGAGAGGGGCCATGCAGTGTTTCCCTGTGCTTGGTTGCAGGCCTGAGGAGCTCGTACGCGAGCCAGCACAGCCAGCTGGGGCAGGAGCTGCGCCCGGCCGTGTCCCCGGACATGCACATCACCCCCATCTACGAGGGCAGGACGTTCTACAGCCCCGTGTTCCGCAGCCCCAACCACGGCACCGTCGAGCTGCACCACGGCTCCCAGGCCGCCCTGTTCCGCACCGGCTCCGGTGGGTGACGGCCACGGGCTCTGCCCGAGCCCCGCGTCCCAGCACTCGGGGATAGAGGAGAGCAGGGCTCAGATAGGTAATGCCAGTGCAAAGGAATAACTAGAGGGGATCGATTAGTGGAGATAGAGCCAGGTTTGAAGGACTTAAAAAAACCGGCAGGAATTAAAAGGCTTTCGGGATGTTTGCAGGGAACGCCTGGGGTGATATATCAGTGTCAGCTTGGGGTCAGAGTGTGTTCTGTTTGATACTGCACGCTCAGGTACATCTGAGATAAGCATATTTCATGACACACAGGATTTACTGCTTCCTCTTGCATTCTCTCTGCATCACTCTTATGAACAGAGTTGGTTCATTGGTTTTTTATTCATCAATACAGTAAAAAGAGAGTTTGCCACTAGAATTACCTACTGCATCTTTCACAGTAAAAATACCATTTTACCCAACTTCTCAGCAAAGGATAATGGTAAATGCTACAGCTGAGGATTGTCTGTGGGAACTGAGATATTCCTCTAGTACCTCACAGAATTGCTACTCGTGTATTATGAAGAGCATAGGCATTAGATTAGTACTAGGATTTATTTTCTGTAGGGAGAAATGTAATATATGTTGCAGTGCAGTTTATTCTTTAAGGTTGATTAATAGTTTGTATAGTGATTTCAAAAAACTCTCAAAATATTAGAGTGAGTTAGTTAAATAACTCCAGAAAAAAATTATGGAGAACCGGCCAATTCATGTCATGTTTTTGCACACCTGAAAATGGCTTTTTTAATGTTTTCTAATACCAAGAGGATGAAGTGCTGAATGAGGCACCAGTTTTTGCAGCTCTCCTGCTTCCTACAACCTATAGTAAATGGAGGTTGTCAGAATGTGCCAATGAGGAAATAGAACTAGAAACTGGAATTCTTTGTTTGCTTGTCTACTTAATACCACTAACCTTGGAAGAACAAAAGCCACAACAACAGCTTTGTTCAGTCAGGGAGATGCACGTTCCTGTTCCTGAACTGCCCGGCTTCATCTTCGGAATGATCCTCTTGTTACCTTTCGTTAGGGAAAACGTACGTGTAGTTGGGAAAAGCAAAGTATCATATAAACAATAAACAATGTAAATTTTTGTTTACTTACTTTTCCTTTTTGGTGCAGTTGGTGAATTGATGTTATAAACTTTGAAATCACTTTTGACCCAGATTTCTGCTTGTTGGCACTTTAAATACTTGTTGAGACAAGCTGAGGCACAAGCCTGCTCCCGCCAAACCTTTCATTCTGTAACTAACCTCTCCACCTTCCCTGGGACACTGAGGAATTGCTCCCTGAAATCTGATGACAGCTTCCCACGAGGAACTGTGCTCGTGTTCAAGGCTGATATTTCATTGCTTGCACCGCTAATTGGCTATGGCCCCCTCTGTTCAGCAGACCTTGTTACCTGGTTGGTTTTGACACTGTTCTGTCCTAGGCGTGGGCAACCTGCAGCGCTCCTCCAGCCAGCGCAGCACCCTCGCATACCAAAGAAGCAACTACGGGCTGCCCGCGGCGTTCGCGGAGCCGCTGCGGGCGGTGCCGTTCCGGCTGCCCGAGCCCGGCTACGGCCGCGCGCTGCCCGCGCCCGACGGCGGCACCACGCGCTCCCCCTCCATCGACAGCATCCACAAGGACCCCAGGCAAGTCTCGCTGCGCACCTGGGCACCCCTCGGTGCGGTTTGCCGTGGCTTAGTCAATCACGACTCATTTAGCGACGCAGATCTGTGCCTTTGTAGCCGAAATAACAAACACAGGTGCTCGTTCCAGTAAGAAAGAGCAGCTGTCACGCATTTTGTTATTACATTTTTCTTCCGTGCTTATTTTCATGGAGAAGTTATTACAGGAAATGCTAACAAATTTGAGGATATTTGACTGGATTATTCCAAATATTTTTTAGTAAGTCTACAGAGTAACCTGTAATACTGTAATGAGTTTTCTCATTATATGAATGAAAATTGGGACTTGAAAATTCAAAAGTACAAACCTAATTTATTTGAATGAATTTTACATGAGCAGCCTGCTTAAATTTCAAAACAAAGTAAGTTTATAAATCATTTATAAATGTGGCATTTTGAAAGTAAACACCAGTATTTTTTTAAAAATTACTGCTTTGTTGTTGGAAATGTCTGTGCACAGTGTGGGCCACTGACAAGGGTAATACTGTCATTGCCATTTACTATAGACTCTGTGCACTGAAACCTTGTGTTTGATCCTGGGGGTATCAAAGCCCAGGCCGTGCACAGCCTGGAGGGATTTATGGCACTCTGTAGGTTCAGTCGGGCTTTGAGGTTGGTGGCAATTCTGGTCCCTCCTCAGATTGCTGGTCACTGAGGCAGCTTCCAGGCAATCCTTGGCAGTGGAAGCACGTTGCACATCCTGCTGGATCAGAGAGAGCAGGAATTGGGGCGGCTGCTCCTGCAGGATGTGGGCTCAGCTCTGCCTTGGGGGCTGTCCTAGGGCCACGCTGGGCACCAGGGAAACCTGAGAGGGAGCTCACTCTGAGTCCCTGGTCCTGCCTACGGCGCGTCGTAGCACTGGGCACTTCCTGCCATCTCAACAATAAAATAACTGCTTTAATGGATTTGGTTATTCTGTTTATTGGTAGAAATTCACATATTTAATTATTTTAATACATACTGAGGAACTGGATTAATTTCATTCAACTGAGTGCTCCATTCATCCAAATGATGTTAATAGGATAATCTTAGCTCTAAGTAAAAACTTGCTGGCTGACTGCTCTGGCATGTGGCAGGAAGAGTTACTTACAGGTGCTCCATATTCATAGCAAGGAACTTTAAAGAAATTCTGACTCAGTTGTCACTGCTGATGCACCTTCTCACCTTGTAATCTCCCTGTGGAATATCTTCCATTTAATCTGTTCCAGTTTTGTATGTGCATCCCATGCTGTGGCAGGGGCCGGAGGAGCAGGTCACAGAGCCCCAGAGGGGGCTGTTGGAAAGCACCACTCTGGAGTGAGAGGGAAAGCTACTAGTTTTACTAGAAAGGCAGTTTTCCCTAAGGTTTTCTTATCATTATCATTGGTATGGAGAAATAAACCTCAGAGTTGTTAAGCAGTTCAAAGTGGGCACAGAACTGAGCTTCCTCCTTGGGTGAGTCCTGGGAAGACTGACCAGGCCAACATTAGCCTTGGAACAACTTCCCAGGTATTGTTCTTGGAATATATTTCGCTCTTTTTTTTTTTATTTACTTGGATTTTTGAGCATGGGAAAACTTGAGATACTACTTCATCCCCCCTAGTCCTCCTTTACGGAAGACAGATTGCCCAGCAACTATTAATTACTGTATTTCTATATCTTTGAATAGGACGTGGGTGTGCTTCATGACTTTTCTAGGATTGATCTGCACAAAATCATGGTTGTTTAATGAAGAGTATTTTATTTCAAAAATTTTAAATTTACAGTCCATGAATAACTCAAATCAAACAAATTTCTTGCACCTGATCCTGCCAATGACACTTCAGGGTGTGCAGGTTCTGTTGATGTTTAATTGGCTTCAGCTTGGGAAGAACATTGAGCACCGAGAGAAAAATGTTGTGGGAGAGATGGCTCTGAGCAGCGCTGTTGAGGGGGTATCAGTTGATTATAGAATTAATTTTTGGGATATTTACGTAGGTTGAAGCATTTGAGTTGGTGTAACTTTAGTGTATGTTTGTATCTGTGTGGTCCACAAGCCAAGTCCATGGATATGGTGTCCTTGTCCAGTTGGAAGACTGGATGTGATGTGACTCGTTATCCCCATGTGCCTGGTTTTCCTCCTTGCCCTGTTACTCCAGGACAAAACTGGAATTGTTGGCAGGATGTTGTTGTAGTCGGCGATCACCCCGTGTTCGGGAGTAACGCCCTGTCTGCGCTGTTCCCACGCAGGGAGTTTGCGTGGCGGGACCCGGAGCTGCCCGAGGTGATCCACATGCTGCAGCACCAGTTCCCGTCGGTGCAGGCCAACGCCGCCGCCTACCTGCAGCACCTGTGCTTCGGGGACAACAGGGTCAAGACAGAGGTACGTGCTGCCCGTGCCCCTGGCATGGGGCGAGGATGCCAGGCCTGGCCTCTGCTCGTGGGTTTCACCACAACACAACGTTTGTGACCTCGTGTTTCCGGGCGTGCCACGTGGATATGGCAGTATCTGGGGATGTGCCATTACACACAAACACAAATTTTTCCTGTCGTAAGAGCTGCGTGGGAATTCTATGGAAATCTTTTACCTCCAAGTTCTGTAATCCAGCAGAACTGTAAAATTTGGTTGCCAGAGCCTGGCTTTGTGTAACCAGGTGGTGACTGGAGACTGAAACAACCAGGAGCTCTAGAAGGTTTTGCTGGTTTTGATCAGTGTTTTAGGGCATCGTAGGGAATGAGTGATCTGTCAGGCAAAGGAAAGGAGTCCATTCCCAGAAATACGTAGAGGACAGTGTTCATGTCACTGTGGTGTGGGGGAGAGATACATCTGGGTGAATATTAAGAGCACTGTTGAAATTTCTAGAAACTTTGCACTTGAAGAACTGCTCTTTTTGCAGAGCAGCTGTGAGCTGTTAGTCTGAAAGAACTTGCTTTTTCATTCACATCCTATATGTGTTAATCTGTTCTTTTCAGTATAAATTTTGTTTGTGTTAATCAAATGCTGGTGCAACTTTTATAAGAAGATAGCCCAACATGATTAACTATTGCTGGGAGGCAGATGAAAAGGTAATGGTGGTTTTGATGTTCTGGTGACGATCACAGTAATAATCAGTACTTATTTCTAATATTCCTTAAAAAAAATTCTGAGGTATAGAAAATTACTTTAAAAACTTTAAAAACATTGCTGGGAAACAATTAAAGCAGTAACAATTCTCCTCTGAATACAGCAAGGGACTGAAAATGCCCCTCGATCTTTTCAGTGTTGGAGGGCTTCCCGGGAATTTCAGTCCCATGTATCAATCAAGTCAGGAAGGTTCAGCAGCTGTTTCTTCTGGAAGTAGAATGGGATGTATGGTTCCCATAAAAACAAAAGCCTTTTCCATCTGTGGAGTGAGATGGGTGAGATCAGTGGGTGCTGATGGGCCCGATGTTCTACTTTCCAGGTCTGTAGGCTGGGAGGAATCAAGCACCTGGTAGATCTCCTGGATCACAGAGTCCTGGAAGTTCAGAAGAATGCCTGTGGTGCACTGAGAAACCTGGTTTATGGGAAGTCTACTGACGAGAACAAAATAGCCATGAAGAACGTGGGAGGGATCCCGGCCCTCCTGCGGCTGCTGAGGAAGTCGGTCGATGCCGAGGTCAAGGAGCTGGTAACAGGTGAGCTGCTTGATCCCTCCTGGACTGTGTTCTTACCCTCTGAGGCTCTTCCCTCCCCCAGGCAGTGCCAGGTACTCACAGTGTGTGTGATTTTCCTGATGTGGGTGTCAGGCAGACCTGGGGCAGCTGGAGCCGGCACTTGGATTGACACACACTCGAGTATCACATAAGCAGGGAGCAGAAACTCCTCTCCTTCCACATGCAGAGGTGCTGGGACCAGCAGGGATCTGCTGGGGTGGGTCAATGGCCTCAGCACTCCTTGGTCCAGAGCTGTCTGCGTGTGGGATGTTCACTCTTCCACAGTGATGGAAGTGGCAGTTAATGGCTGTTGAAAAATAACTTCTTAGAAATTCCCCCTCTACCTACGGTCTCAGGCTCTCTCTTTGGACTTTGGCAGACGATTCCATAAGAGCTACACACTTGTTTTTAAGTGTACCTCCATAACCATGAGGAACAAAAGGGCATCCAAAATTACCCTTTTAATACAGCATTGCACCAGCTCTTAATACCACTCTCCTTGTCTTTGACTGGAAACCTCCCGGATCAGAACTGCCTTTACCTTCCGGGTGTATTTGTAACAAGCACTAAATTTGGTCCCAATTATCTTAAAATAAGCACCCTACAAATAATGAGGTTGTGTCCTCATGTTAAGGTGAGGACTGAAGGGCTGTGTAACGCACAGCTCACTGCGGGATGGGAACAGCTGAAGGCTTCTCCCAGATTAAGAGACGGAGGGCCCTGGGGGAGCTTTTGCCTTCACATTCTGAACACAGTAAATAAATCATGAATCACTCAACTGATCTGCCTCTGTGAGTCCAGCCTCTGGGCAGGTTTGGCCATGGGTACTCAGTGAGACTCCCATGATTTGCTCCTAGGCTAATCCCCATGGAGAAGATAATATTTGCACAAGTGTAATGGGCTTCTTGGAGGAACTTCTGTGATAAAACCCAGTACAACTCCAGAGGGTACTTTTCCTTAAATTATATTTTAATTTCCCAGTTGGTAATCAATTTTCTTTGAAGATTTGAGACAGCAAATCTTGTTGTACAGGAGCTGCAGTTAAGAATCATAAATAATACTTTTAACATGGCTCTAAAATGGGTCTGTGGTGGTATTAAAAGTATCAAAAATCCCTGAGCACTTTAAAATATGCAGCATTCATTGTTGGTAGGTCTTTTTTCTTTAGAGAGTAGTTTTGTATGTAGTTTAATCACATCCAGAAAATTGTCTTACAGGACTAATTTTGCAGGTGCCGTTTCTTTGGAAGTGTCTTTTACATCCACTCTTTAGCCAACTCTGTAACAGGGCTGCACTATCCTTGTGTGTGAGCTGAACCCTGAGAGCATGAGCTCTAGAAACCCCTGTGGGACACAGGAAGAACTTCATCTGCCTGTAACCAGAAATCAAGACAAAATCAATCAGTAAATCTCCTCATGTCTATGTTCTCCCATGGAGCCCCTTAATTAGTGGGGCTTCTCTTAGCCCCCCTGAGGAGAATACAACCAGGTGTCTCGTGCAAAGATTTGTCCTGCTCATTTTAGTGTGACTGTATTAAAAACGTATGCTCTCTTATAAACTTTCATTTTTGTGAACTCCTGTAGCATTTGCTGTCTGGTCCCCTCATAATTTATTTCTGAAGAAATGGATGTTCAAAATCTAGTCAAAGGGGAACCTTTGGTTTGGCAGCTGTTGAGGGGCTGTTGAGGAGCTGCTGCCGGCCGGGTTTGCGGAGTGTGCGTGGCCGTGCAACCACACACAGGAAAAGACTGTGTGTGAGGGGAATATTTGGGTAAGATCAGTACCTGGTGAGACTCTGGGTGACCTTTATGCTGTGTTTTATGATGAAAAAGAGGATTCAATGCCGTGTTTAGCATACTGTTTGTATATGCAGTTCTGCTGGTGATTTATGTCAGATCTCATACCTCCCTATCTGAATGTCACCTGCAGAGACCGCAGGGCAGGGAAAGTAGGGATTTCTGCCCAAGGATAAAAGACAGATGGCAGTTCCTTTTGGCTGATAGGTCAACGGAACACACTCTGGACTTGTTGCTGTTGTTTCCAGGAAGAAAGTTTTTTACATCCACTCTGCTGTTCAGTACCTGATTTCCTGGTGTACAGTGCGAGGGAGCAGGAATGTCAGGGCAGGCCATTCTTACCATCGGAAAAGACCCAATACCCTCCTCCACTGTGCCACCTTGCTTTCGTCCTTTTTAGGTGCTGGCTCTCCAAGTTCTGCCTGCTCTAGAATCACATCACATATTTAAAGTGACGTCTTTTAAGTTTGAATGTTGCTTCATGTTTGTTTGCCAAGTGTCTGCTGACTTTATTGCAATGGAAATCTCTTCTAAGGGGTTCTCTGGAACTTGTCTTCGTGTGATGCTGTGAAGATGACAATCATTAGAGACGCTCTGTCCACGCTGACAAACACTGTGATCGTGCCCCACTCGGGATGGAACAGCTCCTCCTTTGATGATGATCATAAAATTAAATTCCAGACTTCTCTCGTTCTGCGCAATACGACAGGATGCCTGAGGTATCTACTCTTTTAGAAGACTCCCTTTTAAAGACTAGTCATGTTGTCCAGGTCCTTTTCATACTGTAATTTTAAAAACAGATGAGTTGTTTTATTCTATAAATTACAGAATTCCATCATTTAGGCTGCTTTTCCAATTGTTCTTTTTTTTCTGTTAAAAAATATGAAAATAACCGAGTTAGTCACTAACAGTTACTGACTGATTAATTACCAATCAGCTACATCAAAACCATGTTCCTTGGTTATTCCCACCTTCAGGAACCTGAGCTCTGCTGGGGAGGAGGCGCGGAAGCAGATGAGGTCTTGTGAAGGGCTGGTCGATTCTCTGCTCTATGTGATCCACACCTGTGTGAACACCTCAGACTACGACAGCAAGGTGTGTGCACGTCTCACCTACAGATATTGTGGTGCTGAACTGCCTGGTGGGATTTCTGGGGCTTTGTGTGGCTCTGCTGAGTAGGGTGGTGTCCGTAGCTCAACTGGCATCGCTCCCAAGCCCTGGCACAGCCAAACTCAGCTGCACAGCACAACGTCGCTGCTCGTCTGCAGCCGTGCTGCAGAAGTCGTGCCTCAAGAAAATAATAATAAGCTCTTGTGCTTTTTATTTTCAGAATACTAAAGAATAAGCCACTATAGCAGAGACCACTGTTAGAAATATTGTCAGATTTAAGAGACACTGCAACTTTCCCAGGGAAACAGCCCAAGCACTGGCCAAAGCCCAGCATTAGAATTTAGAGCTTGTGCTCCCAGCGCCTTTTCACCTCTACTGGATTGCTTTGGTTTGGTTTCTCTCTGTGTGAGAAAGAACTGGTGACAAGGCATCTCTCTGGTTTGGTTCAGACAGTGGAGAATTGTGTGTGCACCCTGAGGAACCTTTCGTACCGCCTGGAGCTGGAGGTGCCCCAGGCGCGGCTGCTGGGAATCAATGAACTGGACGACTTGCTGGGAAAGGAGTCCCCGAGCAAAGACTCGGAGCCAAGCTGCTGGGGGAAAAAAAAAAAGAAGAAAAAAAAAACTTCCCAGGAGGATCAGGTTTGCATTTCCCTTGTACTGCAAATGCCTCAGGTCGGGGAGGATGTATCTTGATGAAAATGATCCTATGCTGAATAAAAACAGAGGTTTTGTGGTTTGTGTCGTTACAAATCTGTGTTCCTTTCTCAGTGGGACGGAGTTGGCCCTATCCCAGGATTTTCCAAGTCTCCTAAAGGGGTGGAGATGCTCTGGCACCCATCGGTGGTGAAGCCATACCTGACGCTCCTGGCAGAGAGCTCCAACCCAGCCACTCTGGAGGGCTCTGCAGGATCTCTCCAGAACCTCTCTGCAGGCAACTGGAAGGTATGGGAATTTCTCCTCCTCTTCCTCTCCTTGGACTCTGGTTGCTTTTTCTAATAAGATCTTGCAGTGTGTTTGGGGGAAATAAGCAGTTTTCTCTCGTGCACCTGAGCATTCCCCTCCTGTCTGTGCGTTAGTGCTCATGTGCTGCAGTCATGTTTCCACAGGGAGAAGCTGTGAAAGGGGAGGGGCAGGAAAAGCCATGTGGAAAGTGGCCTTGAAATTGGTACCATTTGTTTCAGATAAACAGGAAAGGCTTCCTTCCAGCACATAGTGGGTCAAAATAATCTTCTGGCATCTTCTAGCTCTGGGTTCTGGTGGGAAGGTGCTGTTGAAATAAGACCAGCACAAATAAATTTGCTTTTTTTCCCTATTCCATTATTTATTTCCATACATTCTGGTCATTGCATATGATATGCTACGGAAGCAGCACATGAGAACACTTTACTGATGTCGTGTATTTGTCATGGAGAGAGTAAAAAACCCAGCAAACGTAAACTGCTTCTTTTGCTTGCAGCAAGCCAACGAAGCCTTTTTAAGTTTGACCAATATAAAACTGGTCCTAAAAAACCTCCAAATCTAACAAACAAAACCCAGACCACCCTGTTCCATTTTCAATGATTGCCATCTATTCAGGTATTTTCTCCCGTTTTTAAGCAGTGCTTTGTAAGAGGAATGAGTGAAAAATGGCAGCGAGACAGCTCTTTATAATCCCAGAAAAGGCACACACTGGACATGTCATCTTTAGCTGGCAGTGTCCCCAGGTGCAGCCGAGGTTGTTTCGGGGGTGCTGTGGGGCTCTGGGGTGACGGGGCTCCGTGTCAGTTCGCAGCCTACATCCGTGCCGCCGTCAGGAAGGAGAAGGGACTGCCCATCCTCGTGGAGCTGCTGAGGATGGACAATGACAGAGTGGTGTCCTCTGTGGCAACTGCCCTAAGGAACATGGCGCTGGATGTCCGGAACAAGGAGCTCATCGGTACGTACAGACCGCCCTGGGGAGAGCACCGGCACCGCAGTGTCCTTTGGGGGGAAAACCCAGGGTGACACTGCACTGATGGGAACAGCACACCGGCTGTTACTGTGTCACAGAGATGAATCCTTGGGACAGCAGCAGCCTTTCGGAGCACTGGTGCCGTATTGGTTTGCCACTGGCCACCTTTGATGGACGAGAGTCCCCTCAGCTCAGCCAAACTGGACAGGAGAGCCTCAGTGCCAAACGGGATGGAAACGCAGCTCAGCTTCCTTGGAGCTCAGCGCCCACGTTTTCGGGGGGTTCGGGTCCCTCCCATGCTCGCAGGGGTGGGACAGCTCTGGTGCCAGGACAGCAGTGCTTTGCTTAACAGTACTGGATAGGGAGAGAGGGAAGAAATCCTCTTCTGGTAAAGTTTGTCCAGGAATACCCAGATATAGAGCAGTATGTATGCCTTTGCTGAACTAAGGGCTGCTTGCTAGAAGAACTTTCTGTTTCTCACTTGTCAATTCTAATATTTAACACTTTAAGCATTTATCTGTGCCTTTCTCATCTAGCATTGAAAACACCTTAAACAATCTTTCCTGCCTTGATGAGGAACTCAGTCTGTTAGTGTTGAACGTGCCTCAGGCTGCTGTGGCTTCAGTGAACCCTGCTAACACATGGCATGATCTAAAAGAGTCTCCTTTTTGTTTCAGAAGCATTTTCTGTGTGTAGACTTTTGGGACAGGGATATAACAACTGTTTATACAGATAGGAGGATTGTTATTCTCAAAAACAGAAATGCAAGTGGACAGAACTTTATTATCTGTTTCTGAAGCTTCTCCATCTGGGACATTTAGAGAATGTTTTCCTGCAGTGCACGAGGAATTAGTGAGGAGAGACTCCTGTTCTGTAGCACCAGCCCTGTGTGGGTCAGACTCGGGTGATACTCTCCTGTCAGGGCATTTCTTGCATTCCTGGCAGAATTTTCAGTTCAGGAATGTTCCTCCACCTATTCCCTCTCCCAGTCAAAGCTGTAACTGAAAGAATTTCTGGCTTCCAGATAGACTCTGAGTCTGAGCTCTGTATAAAACACATCACCTGTGCTAGAAATCCTCTTTAGGAGCTTCTGTGCCTGTGTGGGGCACCTGTGGCCAGTCACACTGAAGGAAGTGAGAGATGAGGACTCCAGCAAGCAGCAGTATATGTTGGAACATGGTCTGCAGTCCCAGCCTGTGGCTTGACCCGTTGCTCTGGGGGTTTGCAGGTAAATACGCGATGCGGGACCTGGTGAACCGGCTGCCGGGCGGGAACGGGCCGAGCGTGCTGTCGGACGAGACGGTGGCCGCCATCTGCTGCGCCCTGCACGAGGTCACCAGCAAGAACATGGAGAACGCCAAGGCCCTCGCCGACACCGGCGGCATCGAGAAGCTGGTCAACATCACGAAGGGGAGAGGGGACAGGTGAGTGGCTGCAACGCTCATCCCTGAACTGGCTCTGGTTCCATTTAAATGGCTTAAGATTGCGTGACTTTTTTTTTGAGTGAAAAAAAGTCCTGCTATTGCAGCCTGGGTCTGAGGAGCTGACTGCTGGAATGACACTGGGAGGGAGGGGGCGGCTGGTGCCGCTGTGCTCTGCAGGGTGTTCTCCATCCAAAGCTTCTGGAGGCTTCTACAGCTGCCCACAGTAACCATGGTCATGGGGCCTCTTCAGGGAGAATGAGTTAAACTGCCCCCTCTTAAACACCTACAAGAATAATCAAATACTTGGAGCTTTTTCAAGTCAGACCATGTGGGCACCTTTGCCAGGATGTTTCCAGCAGTTGTTCATTGTATCTGGTGCAGTCCTTTGGTCAGTGGAAAGAGGACGTGGCCCGGGGGATCCCCTGGGACAGCATTGCCAGGCCAGAGCTGGCTGAGGGGGGCTGGCTCTGCCCACTGTGCCAGCCCTGGGCTCCAGGGCGCCGTGAGCCAACTTCTGTGCTGGCATCGTGGTTTTGTACAGGGAATGAAGCCTGTGAGAGAGGGGCAGCCAAGGAACAGGAGCCTGTGGTGGGGCAGCAGGAGGCCCCAGGGACACCAGAGCTGTGGGATGTGCTCAGTGTCACTGTGCTCCATCTCAGTAGGGCTCCTGCACAGACCAGGCTGTCACCTGTCCTCCCATGGATAGTGGGGCACTGGTGGTACAGTCAGCCCTGCATGCTGTTCCTAGATTGGATCAGATGGTAAAGGAGAGGAAGGGATCTCTCCTCAGACACGTGGGTCAGTGTGAATTAACCACACCAAGTTTTTAGCGCGATCTGTCTCACCAGGAGCTGGGCTGTTTTGAGGATTCACAGTTTATATCTCTTTCCATGTCCAAGGGACCCAGGCTCGTTCCAGCTGCAGGTGTGGGTGCAGTGATCCCTTCTGTGACCACACTGCTCTGTGGAGACAACATGTGAAGTTGCATCTGCACTTACATTTATGAAGCAATGAAGTAAACTAAGCAAATTTAAGATCTTGTGAACAGTCGATGTCTACTCATTGATTAACTCTATAACTGCATTTTTTCAGTGTTTTCTTCCAAATGCTGTATTTGGATGAATCCACAGTGACAGACAGAGGCCTATGTTTACCACAGATGTCCATGCTGTGGCATTTAATATCTGGTCACTACTGCAGTACCATTCCCAGCTTATTCCATTTCTCTATGAAAAGATACCCTGGTTTTGTTTTTAGTAATAGATGCAGCAACTTTCCTTGTCTTGCTCTTGATAGTGAAAAAGTGTTTTCCCAACCAAAGCTTCCAGCAGTGCAGCACAGAACTGAGAACATGGACTCACTGTGAGGATGCCTGGAGATTTTTAATAGCAGCTCTCTTTTATTTTTTTATTCTTTTTCTGCTTTTAGGAGTTTTGAAGTGATTTAAATGCTAAAGTCTCCATTTTTATGGAATGCACTACACAGCATGTTTCTGTAATGATTTTTAATTCTTGCAGACACTGACAGTAGTAATTTCAACCCCTCTGTGTTCCTCACATGGGTGACCTGAAGGGAACATTCCAGGCTGGAGAGGGCAGTGGCTGCGGGGTTGATCTCCAGGCTGGGTTGTGCTCACCCTGGTGGTGCAGGGCTGGCCTGGCCCCAGGGCAGCAGGGTGGGGCTGTTGTGGAGCTGAGAACACTGTTCTTCTGCAGTGGAGTTCAGTGGCTTTCTCACACTGCAACACTCTTCCCCTGCCCAGGTCCTCGCTGAAGGTTGTCAAGGCGGCGGCCCAGGTCCTGAACACGCTGTGGCAGTACCGAGACCTCCGGAGCATTTACAAAAAGGTGAAGTACAGAATCAGCCTGCACAGGAAAATGGAGCCACAAACACTCCTCCTTTATTTATAACTCGCCATTTATTCTGATGATTTTTTCTTTTTGCCACTCCACAGGATGGATGGAATCAAAGTCACTTTATTACACCAGTATCAACACTGGAGAGAGAGAGATTCAAGTCCCACCCTTCTCTATCCACAGGCAATCAGCAGATGTCACCTGTCATGCAGTCAGGTCAGTCAGGGAGGGCGAAGGGGACCTGCTTTCCATGTTTTTAGCTCAAAGAGCCTCTGATTGCTACTAATCCCATCTAAAACATGGAGGTCAGGCTGTCTCCCCTTGGTGCTTGAGCCAAGTACTTCAGCTGCTCTGGGTGTTCCCTGGGCTGTTCCTGCACAGTGAGATCCTCAGCGTGCTCAGCTGGACGTTGGTGCCAACCACTGCCCTCTCCAGAGCTGCTCCCCCTGCACTGTATGGGCACCGTGGACATGGCTACCTGACAGCACAAACAGCATCAGACCCGCAGCAAGGAGCCCATTATCATTCCCAAGTGTGTCATGTCCTGTTAGGATGAGCAACCAAATACAAAAATATTACTTTTCTGACTCCTCCTCGTTTATTTCTCGCCTTTGTTCCCTTAGTGCCTTAAGTGCTAGGATTTACATCTTCCTGAGGGCTGATACAAAACCTACATGAAGCCTTCTACTTTGTCTTCCTTTCACATTTTATTTTATCCAATTTACTCTTCTCAAGACTCTCCAGAGCAGATCTCTGTTAATACAGAGAAATACCCACCTACCATGGCTGCTAAAATCAGTGGCCAGTTCCTACAATACTCTTGTTTAATTACTTCTTTACAAAAAAGTAACAGCCCTCACACATTCCTTCATGACATGGTTGACTTGAAAAACAAGGGCTCCACAAGGGATTTATTTTCCTCCAAGAAGTAAACTGTAGTGTCTTTCATGCCAGAGTTCCTCTCAACCACCAAGGAAGCAAGTACGGCGTAGGCTCAGGGAACTGACTGGATTCTACCCAAGTGTAAAAGGAGATTCCGATACCGACTGTCACATTCCTATCTGGGCACTTTCTCTCCCCGGATACACCAGCAGAACAACTGTGTTACTCCAGTTCTTTTAATGGCAAGTAGGAAGTAGATGAGCAGCTCTAACATAATATTGAGAGGCTGTTGTACTTCAAAGACTACTTAGTAAAAACTCCTGATAGGAAGTGTTGCTTTCCTGCTCCAGAGCGTGACAAGGCCAAGGGGAGGCAGTGGAAGTTGTCACTGGGGTGGTTCACCCAGGAACAGCTGTGACTGTTCTGTCCTTTCCCACCTCCCGGTTGTGAATCCTCAGGGCAGGAAGGGGCGAGGAAGGTTGGGTGTGTGAAAGGCATCTGTTTCTTCTGAGAACCTCTCTTTTCCACCAGTTGGCAGCACATCCTCATCCCCGGCTCTGCTGGGGATCAGGGAGCCTCGGCCCGAGTACGACAGGACACACCCCTCTCTGCAGTATTACAGCAGCCAGGGCGATGTCATGGCACACAAGGACATCTACACTGGTAAGGGGCTAACTGGGAACTGCACCGGGGAAAGGCTTCTGGGGGGAGGAGTTCAGTCACACACAGGCACTTCCAGTGATGGGCTGGTTGTAGCAACTGTTGCTTCCCATTTCCACTGGTTGTATTCGCTGCTGTGGCACAAATCAGGGCTCTGCTGATCTCTGTAGAACTGCCTCAGCACTAGAGAAGATCCCTTTGTATATTGGGAGGTGAGAGGTGGTTGGAATTCTTATTTTTATTTAAAATACTATTACAGAAAATTGTGTTGTTATTATTCACCACATATGATGATGTTATAGATTATAACGTGCAGTTGTATAATATAACATTATATTACCAAATTATACCAAAAGATCAGAATCTTTTCTCTGATCTCTGTTTTCCTTCTCACTATGTGACACAAGTCACATACCAGTATATGATTGCCACTAAGGAGAAGGAAATGCCTTGTTTTAAACATTATGAATCTGTAAAACAAAAAACAGCAACATAAAAAAGCCTCTTGGCTTCATTGTAACTGCTACTGAGGGACATTTGCCTTTATTCTGTTATTACATTATATCTTTAGTAGTTGCTAAAATCTGCAGAATTAATTGTTTGGGTGCTACATGATAGGCAAAATAGAAGCCAATAGACTTAAGAGGTGGAAGAACAAAGACTAAAGTTGATGCCTTAAACTGTTTTCTGCCAGGTTCCAGCAAAGCTTCCCCAATTTACATCAGTTCCTACTCCTCTCCAGCTAGAGAACAGAACCGACGGCTGCAGGTGAGGCCAGAGCTGCCCAGGCTTAGGAGGGGGCTATGTCTCTGGGCATCGCCCTGTCCCAGCTCACGGTGCCGTGCCCTCCTCGGGGCTGCCG
>NW_020956672.1:26262-32195 GCF_003031625.1 Empidonax traillii | reverse complement strand
CCGTGCCCTCCTCGGGGCTGCCGGGCCTGCCTGCTTCCTTACGAGTTCTCACGGCGGGCTGAGACCTCTGATTGATTTGATTTGGGCTTGTGGGGGGTGGTAGGTATGGTCAGGTTCTGTACCTCCTACACCTGTGCTCAGATTGGGTCCGTTTCATGAAGGTGACACAGTAACCTGTGTTACTGTCACTGGTAGAGCTGCACTTGGGAAAGGCTCTTTGCAATGCGTGTGAGTTTGAGAAACAAGTATTTTCTCTGTTAATTATACCTTGAAAGCTTATTTCTCTATGATTTTGCCAGCAGCATCAGCAATTATACTACAGCCAAGAAGATACCACCAGGAAAAACTACGATGCCTACCGGTTGTACCTGCAGTCTCCACACAGCTACGAGGACCCCTACTTCGACGACAGAGTTCACTTTCCTGCTGCTTCAGATTACACAACACAGTACGGACTGAAATCAACCACCAATTACGTAGACTTTTATTCCACCAGACGATCTTCTTACCGAGCAGAACAGTACCCGGGCTCCCCTGACTCCTGGGTGTAGCACCAGAGAGAACAGCCCAGCGTGGTTCTCGTCTGGCTCGAGAAGGACTGGAACGGCCCCGAGTTGCTTTGGTTATGAAATGCGAAAGTGAAAGACAAGAAGGAACAAGGAGGATTTTCTTTCTTTTTTTTTTTTTTTTTTTTTTTGAGTGAGGAATTGTCAGGAGGAAAAACTGGCAGGGATGGTTTTGCTCTGTTTAGGTGTTAGGTATCATTACTTATAGCTCCTGTAGTCTGGTGAGGGTGTGGGCGATGTGATGAAAGGTTTGAGAATTGAGTATAATGAATTTGGAAAGTGCGTAGGTCAGAACAAATCAAAGCTGATTTTTTTTTATGTGAATAAAAGTCTTGGTCCGATAGTTTGTACAGAAAAAATCCACTGGCTGCCCCTGTTTCCTTGCTATTACTAAATGTCAGGATTGTATGCTACTGCGTCATGTACATTTCTGCGTGCGTGTAAATATGGAAACGCCACCTCGGTCTCAAGTGCCATCCATTTGTAATGCAGTGTGTCATTGGAAAAGGAATCTGAAATATAGTGCACTAAAAGAAATCCAAGAAAATGTTATGAATTTTAAGAGGAGAAAAAGCCCAAACTTTAAAAAATGAATCGTGTAATTTTGAAGCACAAAGTCCGGTCCAGTATATCCACAAGTCTCCCATTCTCTGCCTATTTCATAAGGAACTTCACTGCCATTTTCTATGCACATGGAATAACAATAAATATGGAAGTCTCATCCATGGAAAGCTGTTCCCTGTTCATTTTTTTCTTATTATTTTCTGTGTGTGATATTCATAAACAAATACCATGATCATGAATTCTAATTGTATGTTTTTAAGCAGGTTAAATATATCAAAGCATTTGGGCCCTTTTCCCAGCTCTCTCCAGTGGAAATGTGTCAGGCTGGCAGCCCAAAGTGCTAAATCCTGCACCTTCCTACCGGGATTTGTGCTTTTATTTTTGATATGGGCAATCCAAGGTACTTCAGAACCGAAGCCTGTTTTCTTTCCATCACTCCTCAACTCCTCCCTCTCCTCTCCCCAAGGAAATGAAGGCCACCTTGCTGTCATAGAAATTACAGTCTCCATTTTGACTACCTTCTGCTTGTGTTTCTTTCCAATACAAATGTTTGATTATTTAAGTACCTAAATCATACACTCTCCTGGTGCTGAACGGTCTGTTACCTCTATACTGTCTGTAACCACTGTTACTGCTCCCCATCACTGCACTTCCCTTGGGTTCCCAGCGTTTCCAGTATCCTGATGGCGCCAGATACATGAGAGCAGGTAAGCAGAATGGCTGCAGGATTGGGTGACATGGCAGATTCACTATTTCTATTGAAACAGGTCCTGCTAAGGAATAAGCATTTGCTCTTCCACTGTGAACTCTGACACTGCAAATATTTCAAAACAGACTCCTTCCTCATAGCAAAAGGATGTACTAATTCAAAGATTAATGATGATGGGTGCTAAAATTGCCAATGAGCATGCTCTGACTCTGCACACTAAATCTTCAGTGACATGGCTCATGCAAACAATTAAGACAATAGTTTCTCTTGTCTGTTTGGAAAAAAAAAATTGAGGAATTAATCACATCTCAGCTCTACAGGGGAATATGAGGACAAGTATGGGAATGGGAATATTCTATGGAGTTTTAAAAGGAGAATGCAACAGTTTCTTCAGAGATACCATCCTTGGTACCTGCCCCTTCAGTTGTTGAACACCAGCATTCAGCCGTCAGACTGATGGTTTGGTTCTCTTTCTCCATTCAAAGCATTTCTTTCTGCTCAAACCCCATGAAGAGTTGATTCAACTCCTATACAATGCCTAAAGATACGGGGAGGGTGGGCAAGTTAACTTGTCAGCTGAAATGTGAGGTGCTGCTCACACAAACACAGTTTCCTTCCAAACACATTTTCCAGCTCACTGACATCCCTCCAAGGAGTATCCTGCCATCACAGCTGTTTCAGGAAGTTGCTATTCCAATGGCACTTTACTCCATTAAGTGCCAATTTACAACCCACCCCCCCAAGAAAAAGGTACATTTCTTGTTCACAAACAGGTCCACTCTGAAGTTCTGACTGTCATGTGCCTCTACTGGCTCATCACTGACATAAACAGTTGCTTTTCTGTGCTTGTGTAGAAAAAACAACAGATGAGAAGTGATTGGAGCTGGCCAGCTCCAAGGAGTTTAATAGCACACGACACATACAAATTGCAAGATACTAAACGATATTTTTCTTTCCTTTGCTTCCCACCATTTGATTCTTTTCTGAAGGTGAAAGATTAAACCCATGCTAAACAGGAAAAAAATGCAGGGTATTCTCGTGTTTTACTTTTAGGAAACAAATGCTGCTGTTTTGATACAACAGAAATCGTGACATCTGTGCAATGTTTCCTTGCAGCTCAGGGTGCTGCAATTTAATTCTTTAGAATTGATTCACTTATTCCATTACCCAGCGATACTTTTTTAAGAAAGGACACTTAGGTGGATAAAACACATGATAACAAAGATATCTTTTCAGTCCTTCTGTGAAAAAAAAAATTGATTCTATAACTAAAATGATCCAGTATGGTTCTTCTCCTTAATGATATTACCCTTTACCTTTCAGCATCATCATACGGTGCCTGGACAATTCTTTTTCTCTTGCAGTCTGTGAAACCGCTGGCATCCAGATCAGACCCAGGTTCTTGAACTTGTCAGGTCTCCTACAAGAAACCGGTAAGTTTTACAGATGTTAATCCTACAGCTTTTGTCAGATGCATAATACAAGCACTAATGAGCAATTATATCAATGCAAACCCACTGAAAATATGGCTGCCTTCACTAAGGGTCTTGTCCATGCTTTAGACACTCAACAATAACGTTCTCTCTAACAGTGTTCATTTTGTGCTGAACTACCATAAGCAGAAAACAAAACCCAGGGAGGGGGAATTAAATCATGTGTTAATAAAAAACAAGCCATATGCCTGCACCAGAATATAATCTATATACTTGTACCAGAATTTTTATTGTCTCCATCAGGCTCCTGCAGCCTCTAAATCTGGCTCTGTTGACTCGACTGAAAAAGGTATTGCCCACCTGTCACTGAACTTAAGAAAACAGCAGTAGTATTTCACCATTCAATTACCAGATGTAAAATCACTATCAGTTTATATCAGTAGCCACAATCTAGTAACTCTGACATTTGAAAACAAGCAATACTGGAGATAGGATGGATAAGGGAAAATACTGCAGTCACGAGCAATAGATTTTAACAACAGAGAGAGCCGAATTCAAACCTGACACATGAGGAAGGTATTCCATATGTCTTTGTGCTGAGTGCTTGGTTTAGATGTGGACTATGCCTGGTGTATAATTATGCTAATAGCTGTTAGCCAGATTAGATCACACAGTCTACTTGGGAACATGTTGATTCTTGATCCTGCCAAGTGACTTCTCAAATTTGCAGTCAGGTAATAACCTGCCTGTAGAATGTAGATTCTAAAGGAGGAATAGTCAGGAAAGATGAAGAGTTCCAGAGCACTGAGAGCACCACTCAGGAAAATTTCCCTTGACTTTTGTCTCTTTATCACAGTTAAAATCCTGTGTCTGACCCCTCTGTCAAGAATGAGGTGCTCCAACAAGTACTAGGTAGATACCACAGCAGCTTCTGGTTTAAAGATAGTAACCAGCGACAGAGGTACTGAAGTCAAAAGGGTGGGAGAAAAATAAAAAAGAAATGGTAAGCTGTATTTAATATTGTAAGAAATCCACAACATGACTTATGATTTCTCATTTAAACCAAGTTGCCGTGCTTTTCCCAGGAATTCCTGGAACAGATGTACAATGGCACTAACCTTGTCATTACTAATGCTTTAGGCAGCACACCAGAGCTGTGTTACATGACTGCCTTGCATGGTAAGCAATGAAACTTCACCTATCCAGTACAAACACCTCAGGTAAATAAACTGGAAAATCAGTATTCTTCTGCTGATGCAGAGTGACATGAATATGAAAATCCCTTACTACTGACCCAGTACTTCAGAATAGGCTTCTTCTGTTATCTCTCCAGCAGATCATTTTATCTGGAAGAATTTATTTCCCCAATCAAAATTGCCATCATGCACTTCAGGCTAAATGCTTACGGGCAGAGACATGCAGCACTATTGACTTTAATATTTGCAAAGTAAGTTGCTTTTCTAGGGAGGAAATTGCTGCATTGCAAAGCTATTTCCTGCCTTATACACACAGA
This sequence comes from Empidonax traillii, assembly GCF_003031625.1. Lineage (NCBI taxonomy): Eukaryota > Metazoa > Chordata > Aves > Passeriformes > Tyrannidae > Empidonax > Empidonax traillii. Next base: position 27,410 of record NW_020956672.1, on the reverse strand, counting down.
ATTAAATATGAGATAGACCTGCTTCAGACTGGATGTCCTTTCACTTTTCCTGCTCTAAAAATCCAAGCCAATAGAAGTTACCCATAAAGGTGGTTGTCATGCTGTAAATCTCTACCAGTTTCTTACTCCCTCTTCTCTTTCATGTTTTTTACTTCATACCAGGGAAATGTTGTAAAATCACACATAAATAGTCTGCTTGAGCCACCGATGCTGGGAAATTTTTCCCTGAAATCTACTACAACAAGTGATACGTATTTTCTATATTAAGCAACAAAGTAAAGTAATGGAAGTTTCTCAGTTCACTGCAGTTTTGGATGCCATTGTCATTGGTATCAAATTTTATCATTGGTGGTATCCCTTTGAAAATATGTTTAACACAACTGTCATTTGATGGACATTCTGTATTAATTAAGGGTGAAACTATGGTGCTGCTGAAGACAACGAGACTTCATTGTGGCCAAAGAGTTAATTTCATATCACAGCTTTTCAAAGAACAAATGAAATTCAGGCTACGTTTTCCGAATTACAAAATTGGATCTTTTGGCTGAAGTGATTAAATACATGATAATTAAAATATTATGAAAGGTGGCTTTTTTAAAAACAAGTTCTGTAAAACATTTATACAGGTTAAGTAGTATAACTCCTAAGTTTGATGGGTCTGTAAAAGGCTACGTTGTTGTGGTTTTGGAGTGTGACAGTAAGTTTTTACAGGGCCGGAAAGAAAGTGGGGTTTGATAGGGTTTTTTTTTTGGCTGTGTAACTCCTCACAGCAGAGAGAAATCTCTGTGTCTAACAGTGACCTGGGCTGGATTTCAGAGTAAAGCCTCTCACTGGTAGGCTGCATGTGTTTTTTGCAGCACTGCGAGTGTTTTGGAACTGTCTGATTCTAAGGGGCTCTTTCTCCAACGTTAGCTACAAGAGCTTGTATCACCGTACAGTTTTGTGTCACTGCCTACAGATTAAGCTTCTTCTTTAAGCACCCAGGGCAATAATCAATACCTGAGTCAGTTTTGTACGCTGAAATGCAAGGAGACTTGCTTAAATTAATAAATAATTTTATAATAAATTCATTAGATCTTTCATATGTCTTGTTCAATCTGATGAAGTTCAGCCTTTGTACTTCACAGGATTTGGAAAACCTACTGACA
>NW_020956672.1:20289-24246 GCF_003031625.1 Empidonax traillii | reverse complement strand
CATCACCCCTCACTCCCCTCATCACCCCTCACTGCCCTCACCGCCCCTCACTGCCCTCATTGCCCCTCACTCATCGTCCCTCACGGCCGCTCGCTGCCCCTCAGCCAACGCCCCTCATCGCCCTTCCCTCACCGCCCTTCACCGCCCTCAGCGCTGCTCCCCGCCCCGCCCACCCCGAACCGCACAGGGCGCTGCTGGCCGGAACGGTGTGTGGTTCTCGGCGTTCCCGGACCCCGGTGCGCCGTTCCCGGTTCCGCCATGGCACGGAGGAGGCGCGTCCCGCCGGGCCGGTGCCCTCCCGCAGGTAGGGGCCGGGATGGCTCCGGGGGCAGTGTGAGGGGCTCTCCCGCCGCTCCGTCCCGGACAGACGGCGCTCCTCCGCGGCGAGGAGCGGCCGTGAGGGAGCGGGGGTGGCTGAGGCGGGTCCGTGATGCGCGGCCCGCTCGGCCCGGCAGGTCCCGACCAGACCCGTCCCTGGCGCGCTCGGTGTGCGGGAGCAGGGCTGCGCCCCTCGGGGATCGGGAGAGACGGGGACAGAAATGGGCGTCCTTCTGTAGTGAAATACCTGTTTAGGGTGCCAGCCCTATTCCTCACCTCCTGTCGTAACGTGAAAATCTTCCTTTCCCCCCTCTGATGGCACTCTGAGGGAGCCTTCGAGCACAGCCGCCCGCTCCCGCCGCCGCGCTGCCCGTGCGAGGCTTGTGTGGGGTTAGCAGCGGGTTGTGAGGGAGTTGTAGCGAGTGTTTAAGCGCACGCCGGGTTTTTTGAGGAGCCTGTAGAGGCGTACAGGGTGAGAGCAGCTGCTGGGCCAGCCCGAGAGCTGTGCGGAGCACACGAGTGCGTGAGCTGTGTCCCGCCTGTCCTGGGGCACAGCGGAGCTGCTGCAGGCTCATCTGCAGAGCGGAGGGACAGCCCTTAGAGCGGAGGGACAGCCCTTAGAGCTGAGGGACACTCGCCACAGACACTGAGCCAGCTGGAGTGCCCCCCGGTGTAAGAGGAACACTTACTGTCTGAAGAGCACAGGCCTGGCTTGTGTGTCTCAGTGTATCCCTAAGATGTGTTTTGCTTTCTTGAAAGTATTTTTTGTTCCTTTTGGGGGTTTTAAGCATACTTTCACATGGATTTATGATATAAGTAGTTTTTTCAGGCTCGCTGGTGTCTAGCCCCTTGCTGGATGCCTGTGCTGTGGCAGGGACGGCTGGGCTGTGCTGAAAGGGCCTTTGCAGCCCTGCAGTCTGTGACCTGGGGCGGGTTCTGGCCGTCCTGAATCTCCGTGACAGGGAACTGCAACTTGCAGTCTTGCCAGTCTGCAAGTAAGTTGTGGTGAGGGGTGTCTGTGACTGCAGCGGGGGCAGCTCTGGCAGAGGGGAGGGTGGCAGGAGGAAGTGATTTGAACCATGCATGTAGTGAACAAGGTGGTTCCAGTGGACACCTTTACCCTGACAGGGATTCAGCTGAGCTCAGGGCTTTAGTTTTCAGTTGGCTTTATTTAATCTGGATGTGTTGAGTTTGGCTTTGTGTTGTGGGGGTTTTGTTTTTTGGTTTGGGGCTTGGGGTTTTTTTATTTGGTAGGAGGGCGTAAAGGGGGATGTTCCTCCTTACTTTCTTTTTTACTTTAAAAATACATGTTGTTCAAATATGGAAAATAGTAAAGATTTAGGCCCTTAACTGTTAGATTACACGGCTAACAGGGCACTTATAAATACCCCAAAATTGAACTCTGTATTAAAACTCTGGCATAGCTTTCTATTGCTTTGAAAAACAAATGACAAAACAGCTATGTAGTACATCCCAGAATTTAAAATATCCTCCTGAAGAGGGAGAAAGTGTTTCTTTCAAGAGAATATTTTAGAGAACTTTGTTCAGAATTGAATTTTCACAAATGCCTCAGAACTTAAATTGTTACTCTTAGGTTGCCTGTAGCTCAATTAGTGCTAATTGGTTTTGTGATTGGCAGATATCTTAATAAAATATAATTAAACATGTTGGAACACAAGTAGTATGCAGCTGGTTCTTATTTGCATTATTTATTCTAGAATACCTTGAACTAATCATGAAGTCTTTATTGCTGTTAGTGATATTGTTCCAAAACCTGAAAGTGTTCAGATGTTGGTTTGGTTTTCTTTTTTATATTTAAAATACAAATCTCACATGTAAGAGTGTCTGGGGAAGAATGCATATAACACAGTGATTTAGTATAGTTAGCAGTGACAGAAACCCCTCTGATTTCTTGGTTTTGGTATCTGGCAGTTGATTCAAGTCTGCCATGACACAGAACTCTGAAGCCTTTACTGGATCTCTTGGGCTGCTCCTGTGTGTGCGTGTGTACAAGTGAAGCGTGGAAATAAATACTGGCAGGTGATTTCTGGTTAACAGTTATCTGGGGTATAAGTATTTTGTTCTCCAAGAGTATGTAATTTTGTAGATTTTTTACTTAAATTGTACTTTCTTCTTGCAGTTAAAGCTGGAGGTATGAGAGTGTCTAAAAAGCAAGAAAATGGACGTGTTGAAAAAACTGCTAAACCTCCTGGAAAAGAAAAGTCAAGGTACTCTGCAGGGCCTGCTCCCCTCTGCCCCATAGCTCAAGTTCGTAGGTAATGGCCTTTGAACACAAAGAAAAATCCTTGACTCTGGGAGTTTAATTCTAAAATTAACTTGTGCAAAATATAGATAAAAGGTGACTTTTGAAATAAGTATCAACTTAAAAAAAACCCAAACAAACAACAAAACAAGTTCCAAACCCGAGGACAGTGCCTTGCAATGAAAGGCAAAGGCTGCGTCTCATCTTTATTGTCATGTGCTATGGATCAGAAATTAAAACAAAGTGTTGCCTACCTATGCCTAATAAAGAAGTGGTCAAATAGTTTCCAGTGAAATCAGAATGAATTTCAGGCTGTCCACATTCTGAAGGAAATTAAATCTACATTGCCCACCCCTGACAAAGAGTCTGTTATGTCCTGTATAGGCTGTAGCCCATATTTCAGTCTGAAATGTAATTTGGCTTTCGCTGTTTCCTACTTCATAAGGGTAATCAAGCTGTTTTGCCCCAAAAATGAAGGCATGCTTCTACTTTTCAGTAAAGTAGCAGTGATGGGTTGATGTCATCATTAAAACAAGTATTTCTTACAGCTTTTTCAAACACAGACTGAACATTTCTCTAAATTATATGCACTTTTCTTAAATGTCTCTTACAAAAGGTTAAGTTGACCAATATAGGGATATGAGGGTATAATTTGAATGACTTTTGATGTTCCTGAAGTTTTGACTAATTGTTTGGGGTTTTTTCTGGAATTAGCAGCTTTTTATTTTCACTTACTGCCAGTTGTCTGAGTGTAATTTTGCTGCTGTCTTTCATAGTTGTAGTTACCTGATGGCATAAACAGATCTTGAATAACTTGTATCTGTCAGTGTCGTAAACTGCTGATTGCTGAGTTGCAGTGTCGGTAGGAAATGTCTTGCCTGATCCACAGAATCATTAACTTAACTAAAGCAGTCTCTGCTTTTTCAAGAGTCACACTGTAGTATCTGGTTTTCATAATGATTTTTCTCTTCTCCATTTTAAGCTACAGAGGTGCCAGTGGATATAATGGTATCATCAGAAGAATGTGCAATCCAAAGTGCTGTTGTTCAGCTAGATTATTTCATATCCACAGGTTGTTTATTTGTGGAATACTGGTAACATGGTGGTCTTCATTAGAATTTGGAGAAGTTAATGGGATAATCTTGTGAAAAAAGTTCTTGCTTGACAGATAACTGCTGTGAAAGTACATGCTGCCTAAAAGCAGAGGGTGAATTTTTTTCATGGGTCTTGGTTGGAATCAAGAAAATTACAAAATTGGCTTTTGTAGTTCAGGATTAGTGCTCATCTTCTGTGAAGCTACTCCACAGTGTACAAAAAAATCCTTTTTGAAATATTTGATGATATTTCACGTACAGATTTTCAAATAAAACAGCCTG
>NW_020956672.1:16352-20268 GCF_003031625.1 Empidonax traillii | reverse complement strand
CATCGCCCTTCCCTCACCGCCCTTCACCGCCCTCAGCGCTGCTCCCCGCCCCGCCTACCCCGAACCGCACAGGGCGCTGCTGGCCGGAACGGTGTGTGGTTCTCGGCGTTCCCGGACTCCGGTGCGCCGTTCCCGGTTCCGCCATGGCACGGAGGAGGCGCGTCCCGCCGGGCCGGTGCCCTCCCGCAGGTAGGGGCCGGGATGGCTCCGGGGGCAGTGTGAGGGCTCTCCCGCCGCTCCGTCCCGGACAGACGGCGCTCCTCCGCGGCGAGGAGCGGCCGTGAGGGAGCGGGGGTGGCTGAGGCGGGTCCGTGATGCGCGGCCCACTCGGCCCGGCAGGTCCCGACCAGACCCGTCTCTGGCGCGCTCGGTGTGCGGGAGCAGGGCTGCGCCCCTCGGGGATCGGGAGAGACGGGGACAGAAATGGGCGTCCTTCTGTAGTGAAATACCTGTTTAGGGTGCCAGCCCTATTCCTCACCTCCTGTCGTAACGTGAAAATCTTCCTTTCCCCCCTCTGATGGCGCTCTGAGGGAGCCTTCGAGCACAGCCGCCCGCTCCCGCCGCCGCGCTGCCCGTGCGAGGCTTGTGTGGGGTTAGCAGCGGGTTGTGAGGGAGTTGTAGCGAGTGTTTGAGCGCACGCCGGGTTTTTTGAGGAGCCTGTAGAGGCGTACAGGGTGAGAGCAGCTGCTGGGCCAGCCCGAGAGCTGTGCGGAGCACACGAGTGCGTGCGCTGTGTCCCGCCTGTCCTGGGGCACAGCGAGGCTGCTGCAGGCTCACCTGCAGAGCGGAGGGACAGCCCTTAGAGCGGAGGGACAGCCGCTGCAGGGACAGCCCTTAGAGCGGAGGGACAGCCCTTAGAGCGGAGGGACAGCCGCTGCAGGGACAGCCCTTAGAGCTGAGGGACACTCGCCACACACACTGAGCCAGCTGGATTGCCCCTGGTGTAAGAGGAACACTTACTGTCTGAAGAGCACAGCCCTGGCTTGTGTGTCTCACTGTATCCCTAAGATGTGTTTTGCTTTCTTGAAAGTATTTTTTGTTCCTTTTGGGGGTTTTAAGCATACTTTCACATGAATTTATGATATAAGTAGTTTTTTCCGGCTCGCTGGTGTCTAGCCCCTTGCTGGATGCCTGTGCTGTGGCAGGGACGGCTGGGCTGTGCTGAAAGGCCTTTGCAGCCCTGCAGTCAGTGACCTGGGGCGGGTTCTGGCCGTCCTGAATCTCCGTGACAGGGAACTGCAACTTGCAGTCTTGCCAGTCTGCAAGTCAGTTGTGGTGAGGGGTGTCTGTGACTGCAGCGGGGGCAGCTCTGGCAGAGGGGAGGGTGGCAGGAGGAAGTGATTTGAACCATTCATGTAGTGAACAAGGTGGTTCCAGTGGACACCTTTACCCTGACAGGGATTCAGCTGAGCTCAGGGCTTTAGTTTTCAGTTGGCTTTATTTAATCTGGATGTGTTGAGTTTGGCTTTGTGTTGTGGGGGTTTTGTTTTTTGGTTTGGGGTTTGGGGTTTGGGGTTTTTTTATTTGGTAGGAGGGTATAAAGGGGGATGTTCCTCCTTACTTTCTTTTTTACTTTAAAAATACATGTTGTTCAAATATGGAAAATAGTAAAGATTTAGGCCCTTAACTGTTAGATTACACGGCTAACAGGGCACTTATAAATACCCCAAAATTGAACTCTGTATTAAAACTCTGGCATAGCTTCCCATTGCTTTGAAAAACAAATGACAAAACAGCTATGTAGTACATCCCAGAATTTAAAATATCCTCCTGAAGAGGGAGAAAGTGTTTCTTTCAAGAGAATAATTTAGAGAACTTTGTTCAGAATTGAATTTTCACAAATGCCTCAGAACTTAAATTGTTACTCTTAGGTTGCCTGTAGCTCAATTAGTGCTAATTGGTTTTGTGATTGGCAGATATCTTAATAAAATATAATTAAACATGTTGGAACACAAGTAGTATGCAGCTGGTTCTTATTTGCATTATTTATTCTAGAATACCTTGAACTAATCATGAAATCTTTATTGCTATTAGTGATATTGTTCCAAAACCTGAAAGTGTTCAGATGTTGGTTTGGTTTTCTTTTTTATATTTAAAATACAAATCTCACATGTAAGAGTGTCTGGGGAAGAACGCATATAACACAGTGATTTAGTATAGTTAGCAGTGACAGAAACCCCTCTGATTTCTTGATTTTGGTATCTGGCAGTTGATTCAAGTCTGCCATGACACAGAACTCTGAAGCCTTTACTGGATCTCTTGGTCTGCTCCTGTGTATGCGTGTGTACAAGTGAAGCGTGGAAATAAATACTGGCAGGTGATTTCTGGTTAACAGTTATCTGGGGTATAAGTATTTTGTTATCCAAGAGTATGTAATTTTGTAGATTTTTTACTTAAATTGTACTTTCTTCTTGCAGTTAAAGCTGGAGGTATGAGAGTGTCTAAAAAGCAAGAAAATGGACGTGTTGAAAAAACCGCTAAACCTCCTGGAAAAGAAAAGTCAAGGTACTCTGCAGGGCCTGCTCCCCTCTGCCCCATAGCTCAAGTTCGTAGGTAATGGCCTTTGAACACAAAGAAAACTCCTTGACTCTCGGAGTTTAATTCTAAAATTAACTTGTGCAAAATGTAGATAAAAGGTGACTTTTGAAATAAGTATCAACTTAAAAAAAACCCAAACAAACAACAAAACAAGTTCAAAACCCGAGGACAGTGCCTTGCAATGAAAGGCAAAGGCTGCGTCTCATCTTTATTGTCATGTGCTATGGATCAGAAATTAAAACAAAGTGTTGCCTACCTATGCCTAATAAAGAAGTGGTCAAACAGTTTCCAGTGAAATCAGAATGAATTTCAGGCTGTCCACATTCTGAAGGAAATTAAATCTACATTGCCCACCCCTGACAAAGAGTCTGTTATGTCCTGTATAGGCTGTAGCCCATATTTCAGTCTGAAATGTAATTTGGCTTTCTCTGTTTCCTACTTCATAAGGGTAATCAAGCTGTTTTGCCCCAAAAATAAAGGCATGCTTCTACTTTTCAGTAAAGTAGCAGTGATGGGTTGATGTCATCATTAAAACAAGTATTTCTTACAGCTTTTTCAAACACAGACTGAACATTTCTCTAAATTATATGCACTTTTCTTAAATGTCTCTTACAAAAGGTTAAGTTGACCAATATAGGGATATGAGGGTATAATTTGAATGACTTTTGATGTTCCTGAAGTTTTGACTAATTGTTTGGGGTTTTTTCTGGAATTAGCAGCTTTTTATTTTCACTTACTGCCAGTTGTCTGAGTGTAATTTTGCTGCTGTCTTTCATAGTTGTAGTTACCTGATGGCATAAACAGATCTTGAATAACTTGTATCTGTCAGTGTCGTAAACTGCTGATTGCTGAGTTGCAATGTCGGTAGGAAATGTCTTGCCTGATCCACAGAATCATTAACTTAACTAAAGCAGTCTCTGCTTTTTCAAGAGTCACACTGTAGTATCTGGTTTTCATAATGATTTTTCTCTTCTCCATTTTAAGCTACAGAGGTGCCAGTGGATATAATGGTATCATCAGAAGAATGTGCAATCCAAAGTGCTGTTGTTCAGCTAGATTATTTCATATCCACAGGTTGTTTATTTGTGGAATACTGGTAACATGGTGGTCTTCATTAGAATATGGAGAAGTTAATGGGATAATCTTGTGAAAAAAGTTCTTGCTTGACAGATAACTGCTGTGAAAGTAAATGCTGCCTAAAAGCAGAGGGTGAATTTTTTTCATGGGTCTTGGTTGGAATCAAGAAAATTACAAAATTGGCTTTTGTAGTTCAGGATTAGTGCTCATCTTCTGTGAAGCTACTCCACAGTGTACAAAAAAATCCTTTTTGAAATATTTGATGATATTTCACGTACAGATTTTCAAATAAAACAGCCTG
>NW_020956672.1:6349-14954 GCF_003031625.1 Empidonax traillii | reverse complement strand
AAAGCAGAGGGTGAATTTTTTTCATGGGTCTTGGTTGGAATCAAGAAAATTACAAAATTGGCTTTTGTAGTTCAGGATTAGTGCTCATCTTCTGTGAAGCTACTCCACAGTGTACAAAAAAATCCTTTTTGAAATATTTGATGATATTTCACGTACAGATTTTCAAATAAAACAGCCTGCAACACAGATTTTGTGGTGTTCAATTCTGAAAAGCATGCCCTTTTTGGATATTATATGGTCTTTAATGTGATTAAAGGCTTTAGCTCCAAGACCTACATTTCTATTGCAAAATATTTTGTATTTAGTCTGAAAATCGAAGTGACAAGTGTTTCTGTGAGATGGAAATGCTAAATACTTTTTTTTTCTGCTTTACAGTGCTATTGTCAGTCTTTCAAAACCTCAGAACATGGGTGTCTTGGTAGCAGAAGCACTGAGCAAAGTAAGTAAGTCTGAAGAACAAGTCAGGGGTTCTCCATAAAGCTAAACATTACAAAAAGTGAATTATCCTTAAACTCTGTCATCTGGTAGTTGTAGGTTTGTCATCTGCCACTAAATGTTGTTGAAATAATCTGTTCGTGCAGTGGCTGTGTGGCTGGGGTGCTCGGTGTCTAAAAAGGCCCTGCTCTCATTCTGCTGGTGGTGCAGACTCACACCTGTGCTTTGCCAGAGCCCATTTCACAAGCAGCTCTCTGCTTTGCATGGGATCTGAAGATCTGGCATTACCATCTCCTTGTTATACACTTGCAGTCTTCAGATTCTGAAGTATCCAAGAGTTCCTCATCCCTTGAGCTCAGTGAAACATCAGTTGCATTGTTTCAACAGGAGCCTTTCATCAGCAGATGTGTTTATGGCTTTAGTCTGTAAATCTGAATTTTTGGCTTAGAATTATTTAAGAAGAACAGATTCAACTGATCTGTTTCTTTTCCCCTTGTCCCCATCCCCTCTGTTCTGGCCTTCCATTTCCTTCTCCTGCTGGTTTCCAGAATCTCATACGTGAAGCTTCCTCAGTAGTTTAGAAAGTTATAATTAGACACTGTAATGATGATGATTTTGAATCTGGGAAAATGAGAACTTGAATCAACTCACTGTAACTCTGGCATGTTGATTATTTGCTGTGCTTTCCTTATCTCGGCAGCTCATGTTATGAACTGCTAAGAAAGGGAAAAAAAAAGTTCACTGAAGATAGGCAGACTAATATCACTTTGAAAACAGAAATATAACTAAGTGTACTGAGTCACAGTGAGTTTTATGTATTGATCACTTGAAGTTTCTGTGGATTTAAGTTTTACTGCTGGTTTTGAACTGTATGATGAAGTTTAGGAAGAGAATAACTGAAAAACTATTCTATCACAACCTTTTTCTCCCTTGTTTAATGTTACAGATGAGCCACAAAATTCATGCAGCAGCATTACAAGTGGCTCACCAAAAGCCACAGCCTACCTTGGAGAAGTTCATACTGCCTAAAAGAATTTACATTATTCAACAGCCACGGAAATGTTAAGATACTCGTTAAAATATTCGTTTACTTCAAAGTGAGTTCCTATTTTATATAGCACTTAGCACACCGTGCTGAAATGCTCAAAAGCTGTGTGCCTTGTATCTTGCTATGTTTCTGTTACTTACAATAAAACACTAGAAGAATTACTAAATGTACTCAGGATTTATTACAATATCACGGCTTCTGTCTAACCTGGTGTTTCTAGTGTGTAGTAATTGCTCAATGCCAAAAAGTCTTAACAGCTTCTCTTACCGTGTGAGTTTTGACTGAAGGAATGGAAACTGTCAGCCCTGATGGTTTTTGTTTGTTTTTTTTTTTTTTTTAATTTAATGATAGCAAAGCTGAAGTGAACATGATACTAAGAAAGCAGGTCGTGACTGAAAGGCACAGGGTGTGCTGAATGCATGCCTTAGGCTTTTACTGCATGATAAGTCATTCAGAAAGTCCTGGGAAAGATTTCCATGCAGTGGAAAGAAATATTTCTTGCTTGCATTCCTTTCTGTAAGGAAATTCAGCTTCTCTTCAGGGATCCAGCAAGCAGGCAGAACTGAGTGGGCACAGTCTGTTTGAACCTGTTTGGGGCTGGGGCAGATGAGGGAAGGAAGTACCTGACTCGGAGCTGAACCCTTTGGATAGGAGGGCAGGTAGCAGGGAGGAGCCAAGGTGCACAGAAGGCCATGATTTGAGTGTGGAGTTAGCGTTGGTAGGATGGGGTATGAGTCTGAGCTTGGACTGGTAGCAGTGGGGTCCTGGGGGTGTCAAGCTTAATAATGGGGAGGAGCAAGTGTAAATCCCAGTCCAGTCAGTTCCCTGAGCCATGTCCTGCTCACACTGACAGCAGCAATGATAGAGAGAGTCCTGCTCTGGCCACAGGGTGATACTGTCCTGCTGTGTGGTGATCCTGATTGTGGCACAGAGGCACACAAAGCCAGGCACACCTATGGGTACAGTCTCAGGCCAGCAGCAGATCTTCACTGCATGGTTTAAGTTGCTGTTGGCTTCCCCTTTCTTCATTTCAGTTGCAAGGTGTAGTGTCCCAAGACATCGTGGCACGTGCTCGGTGGGCAGTGGGCTCTTGGTGGGCAGAGGGGCTGAGCCAGGGGTGTGGCTTTTACTATTACAACGATGACTTAACAAACAAAGTCAGTGGCTGGGGCAAGTTCTCACCACAGAACCAGTCAAACCTGGATATGTAATATCCTGGATAAGAAGAGTGTTATCTTGTTTTCCCCCTTTCAAGGACCTAGGCTGTCAGTTTTCTGTTTTCTGCATTCCTGTGGCTGTTGCTTCCATTGCTTAACTGCTTTGTTCTTTATCTTGTTATTTGGAACTTTGCTCCTGCTATTTATCAATTCTCTACTTTCAGACTTACGATTCTTCTTATACATATTGTAAGTCTCGCTTTGCAGCCATCTCATGTTTCCTGAAATGAATCACAGGGATGATAAGGTAAGTCAACTGCTTCATGATTTCCCAAGTGTGAATATACAGTGCTACAGTTAAGACAAAACTTACCAGTATTAGGAGAACAAGTTGTGTCTCTTGTTCCTCTCGGAGAAGTGAGGGTTTGCCCATGTAACCAAGTGAACCATCCTGCACAGGGAGCACTTGGGAATGGTGAGCACATTGGCTTAAGTGCAGAAGTACTAATCTGCATTACTAATTCCACCTGTTCAAGAAACCAAAATGGATGAAATAACACTTGTTGCTGATCTGCATTTTTGATCATATATGGTCCAATTTCAAAAATTTGAGGAGACAAAATTTTCTCATCCTCATTGATTGGGGCAGATCTAGTTGTTTTGGTTTCAGTAACATCTATTTTGAATTTAAATGTTAGTCCCACATTATGGTGATCCCAAAGGCATACCATAAAAACAGGTTCAACCAGGGTAAAATTGTACCAACAATCCCATCTTTTGGCAGCAGAAAATTTGCAATCTTTTGCTCTTGGTTCTGTTGTTCAATTAGACAGAGTAGTCTGTGTGGCTTTCCCATTTGTAAATCCACTGATCATTCTGGAGTCTGTTTGAATTTTTTCTTGGGTCATTCCCCTCAGGAAAAAAACCCAGCTATTTCTGTTCCCCCCCCCCCTCATGTTCTGAGTACACTTGAGCTCCATGCATAACCAGAGTAGCTAAATTGTACCCTAAAATTCACACTTCATGTGAAAAGTGATACTCAAAGAATGTTTATATTGTTAATAGGTCATCTTTTCATAGTGTCCTTTCCACATGGCTGTCGGTGTTATCCTGCACAACAGCAGCAACATAGTTTTGGATATTGAAGGTAGGTGTGGGGTTTGCAAACAGCTAGTTGTGCTTTTGTATCCTGTGCAGCACACTTCCACTCCCCAGGCTGGGAGCAGGGAATATCCATAGGAATGTCAGTGATCAACAGGGCTTGAGTTAAAGCTGTCCCTGTGTCAAATAATTATTCTTGCTTTCAAGGCCAAAAATAGCACAGTGCATCTAACATACCAACGGCTGATACATGCTTCCTACAGAAAGAGTATTAGTAAAACCTTCAGAATTCTAATCTTTGGCCTTTCTGTTTCTGAAGAAAACCAGTAGCCAGTGCAAAGTTGTGGGATCTGATTCTTGGGGCTGCTATGACCATTACTTTCCATGAAGCTGAATGTTATTTAACATTCAGGGAGGGATGATGTGCTTGGTGCAGGAGGGAGCTATAGGAGATCCCCTCTGTGGCATAAATCAGGCAGCTCTACAGTCATTGCTGTGGATGGGACAGCTCTGCTAAAGGGTCCTGGCACTGCTGCTGCAGGGAGGTGTGGGAATGCCCAACGGCCTGGCACAAGGCAGGCTTTGGTGGAAAGGAACTTCCAGGTACTGCCTGGGGAAAACTTTCAGGGGTAAAAAGAGGCCCTAGCAAGAATTTGGGAGGTCTAGTTTTGATAAGCTCAGTACCATGGGTTTACTATATGTAAAGCAGGTGCAAGCTCCTCTTCTGCTGTAGGATGGATCTTGTGGAGCAGGAAATCCTGGCAAGTGATCTGTTCCATGTCCTGCTCTGTCAGGTGGTGTCCCCTGTGGGGGCATTACAAGAAGTGTTTTGTATTTACCTTTTGTGTCAGTAGCACTTACTGGTCTTTGGAGGGATTCTGAAGGATCTGTATAGAGAACAAACTTGACTGTTCTGCTTAAATATATTTTATAATTAAGAACTCTATATAAATAAGAGCACTTCCTTTTCAAAGAAAGGCACTCTTTTCTTCACCTGTTGTATTTTGACAGGTGCACTGTCAGTTGTGTTAATTTCTCTGATTTATTTACCTCTTTATTAAGATATCCTGCTTATAGTTGTATTCTTAATAACGAGAGCTAGTCAGGAAACAAAAGCTTTATTTTGAACTTCTAAATAGTAGACAACTTAATTTTTGATCCTCTTTGTGCCTTCCATTCTGTGTCATTTCTGGTTGTGTTTGCCCCATCATTGATGATGCTGTGATGAATCTGTTGTGCTTTCTACTGTAAGGAGTTTGTTTTAGTTAGTTCAAGCTTAATACTTTGCTTTCATTATTTAAATCTGAATTGCCACTAAGTTCAGGACATAGGGAACAAGACCAGGAGGTTTGCTAGAAGAATCAAGCCCCTGCAGGAAGCCTGTTTTCAGGCTTCTTAAGGACTGTTCCCAACGCTGGAGGCATTACACGAGAAGGACATGCTTTCAGGAAAGTATTTCTGCTGCTAATCCTCATGTCCCCATGTTGGAGGGCACAGTGTTGGTTAATATGCAGTTGTTTTTATTCATAGCCCTCCAAACACCTTACAGAGATGGGAATGACTGAAGTCAAGTGACAAGGAAAGCAGTGGAAACGTTTCAGTGCATGCTGGTTGGTTTAATGTCTTGGTCAGGTTGGTAACGTCACATGTGCTGTTTGATGACCCGAGATACCCGTATTTTGTTGGACTTCTCTGCAGGGAGGAGTTTCTTCCAGGGCAAGGAAGAGTCTCTGCCCTTAAGCACTTGCCAGTCCCAGGTTGGGTGGTGCTTGACAGAGCTGCTTGGGAATTTGGGAGTGTGCACCTTGTCACTGGTCTGGCAGGAGCTGCTCAGTGCACAGACTGAGGCTAGAACTGAGAGGATGTGATTTCTGACTCTTGTGTGAAACTGCAGCAGATGAAATGGCAAAGAAATTACACATGGCAAGTCTGGGTAGTTGCAATATAAAAGAGAACTATAGCATGATACTTAATTTTAATAAAAAAAATATTAGCTGCTGTTTAAAGCCTCTATCCTTTTCGGGACATACTTGTTCAGCTTGTTCCTCTCTAAGTGGTATGCAAAGATTTGCAAATCATTTCAAGCACAGTAACTGCTGCCTGGCATACAAGCCCCCAGAGTTCTGGTGAGTGGTGCGTACATAAACTCAGTCATTTCCTAAGCTCACCCTTAGGTCCAGCAGTAGAGGAGTATATTTTCACAATGTAAAAAAATAAAATAGTTCATTGGTCTAATAAGTGTCATCTACAATACTCATACTGTAATTGTTGCTGTGGTGCACAACTCCCACACCAGGTTCCCAGGAAAGCACCTCTTTGTTTGGAAAGCCTCACTATTGTTGATGACCCTGTTCCCACTTCTGCCATTCTTCCTGTTCCCTTCCAGCCCCTTCTCATGGCTCTCCCCTCCTCAGCCTGCACAGGACAGGCATTTGCAGCTGGTCAGGTGGTTGGAGGAATGTACACTTCATGCTGTTGGACAACTAGTGAGTTACATCCTTGTGAAGAGGTAGGTGTCCTGGGACTCTGTGCAGATAATGGGATTCCTTTTTTTTTCCCCTTCAGCCCTATAGCACTGTCTGACACTTTCTTGTCTTCCCAACTGTCAGCTGAAGGGCTACTGGCTGCCAGCACTCTGCAGAACACACTGTTGAGCCAGGCATGTACCCTTAACTGTTCTCAGTCTTGCTCAGCTCCTGGAAACATTAAAGGCACTTTGATGTCCCTGGTGAAACCAGTCATAGTTTTATTCAGCAAAACCGTGCAGAGAACAATGATTCAACATAATAGCATGTTTCTGGTTCTTGTCATACCTGGCTATGGATTCTACTTCTGGCCATTGTGCCACTCTTACTCTACTTTAATGAAAATCTTCTTGAGAATTTTATGAACAGAAATTTCAGTCTGGCGCTTCATTTATAACAGGCTACCAATGTTTAATTCATTCTGAATCAAACAGAAGGACTGTTACAGCTGTGAAGTCTTAGTATTGCTGAGTCTCCAGCTAACAGTCTCTCCAACTCTCCAGTCATTTGCTAAGGCAATTTTACAGAGGTTTTGACTTATATCAAGAGTAGCTTAAGCAGTTTCAAAGGTGGTTCATTACTCTGTGTGGGCTGGATTTGCCACAAGAGGTTGCTGTATGCCTACAGCTCTTTCCAGCGCTGCCAGCTGAGCTGCCTTCAGAAATAACAGCTGTTTTCTGCCAAGGAGGTGTATTTTGATCTGCTGGATTTGTCCTGGTTTCTTGGATTTCAAGCAGGAGCTACATGAAGTGCATGAAAATTTCCACCCTACATTTTTTACTAAATTGTATTACTTGTTGTGTCCTGTAACCAAGAGTAACTTTTTATGTAGTCTGTTATGTTCCTTCAAGGATTCTCTGTGGCTGAAGGAATTTTCTGATCAGTAGTCCTTATCAGTATTTCAAGTGTCACTGTCTCCTTAGGAGTTCAGAGATGTGCCCATACTGCAGATTACCTGTAGAAGCAAGGCTGGAATCCAAATTCTGCTTGTTCTAAAAGTACAAGAGCTGCTTTTGGTGTCAAGTAGAACCTTAATTACCTTCCAACATTATTGGAAAGTGCAATACACTATTCAGCTTCTCCTCTCGCTCCATTCCTGTGACTGCAGACTACTGGCATAACTCCACGTTTGAAGGGATGTGTCCCAGGTTTGTTCCTCCTGCTCTAGGATGCAGCTGGCTGTCTCTTGAGCAGTGCCTGTACATCTTGTCATGGATGATTACACCTGCACAGATTGAATAACATTTCTTGTCTATCCCAGAGAGTTTATTCCCCATCTCTTGCTGTTTCTGTGATTCACCGGAGCAACAGAAAAGACACAATTCCCCACACGGCCTCCAAAAAATAATGCAAAGTCAAACAAGGAAGTAATGCTTATGTGCTGATGAAATAGAAAACTTGCTGGGCAACTTAGATCTACTCTTGCAGTACTTTACCTCTGACTTAAAATTGCTTTAGCTTCTGTGTTCATTGTCAGTCCAGGCTCTCTCGTGAGATAGGATGTACTGCTTCCCTTTTCCTTTGTTTTGTAAGTAGCATCTGATTTTGTGTAATGAAGCTGTGTGGATTCTGGCTAAAAAGTAATACTTGAACAGAAAATCATTCAGGTGTAAATGTATCTTTGCAGAACGAGTCCCTCCCCCTTCACTTTATAACAGCAGTTCCTGTGGTCAGTGATGGGGCTCATTTGCCATTCTACCTCCCTGTGCCTCCCAGGAGTGTGCCCCTGGCAGCACACAGGGAAGCAGCCTCTGCTGATGCCAGGGTCTCTGAGCTGCTGGTGCAAGACAGACCTGACATCCAGGACTCTTTCAGGCCATTTTTTAAAAAGTACATAATGGAAGGAGTTGGGAGTAGATGGACAGCATGGAAGCAAAGTATCAGGAAGAACAACTGAAATTGAGCAGGAAAACAGTAGACAGAAAAGAGCATGGGGAAGCACAAATTAATGGAAGCAACTGCAATGTAGTAGCATTTGGAATATTCTAGTTGATGTCACTGATTATTATTTTTTACTATTTATCCTATTAACACGTCTACAAAATAGCATCTACACCTGTGGGAGCTGTTTACAAACAAGTATGGTAAGAGACACTGAGTTCTTACCTGGTATCAGTGCAATGCCCGAGGCTCTGCACACAGCCAGCTGTGCCAGACCTCAGCTGGTGCACGGGGTGATCCTGAAGTCCTGGGATGTAGGTGTTGATTGAAACTCCTTAGCTTCACTGTTGCTTTGCCCTGTAGAGCTGTGACCAGCTCCACAGAGCAAACAGGCTGAGCTGAATCCCTGGGTGCACACCTGCTGGGGGGTGTCACAGGCTGAGGCATCAGGCAACTGC